>NC_052943.1:36260253-36358360 GCF_013358895.1 Oreochromis aureus
CTCCAATAGAGAGGATTATACTGGACATGACTAACCTGGAAGGGAAGCGTGTATTTCAAGAGAAGTGGAAGCCACTGGATCAGACTGACTTACATGCTTATATTGGAATTCTGATATTAGCTGGAGGTCCAAGGGAGAAGCAACTGCAAGTCTATGGAATGAAGAGAATGGAAGGCCAAGCTTTCGAGCAACAATGTCTTTGGAGACATTTCTCAAGATATCTCGTGTGATCAGATTTGACAACTGTGGAACCAGAGCTGGTCGACATGAAAGAGACAAACTTGCTGCAATCAGAGACGTATGGGATAGATGGGTGAAAATTCTACCTTTGTTGTACAACCCTGGTCCCCACGTTACTGTTGATGAGCGCCTTTTCCCATTCAGGGGTCGTTGTCCTTTCCAACAGTATATGTCCACCAAGCCGACCATGTAAGGCATCAAAATATGGGCCTTGGATGCAAAATCTAGCTATGCATGGAATATGCAAGTGTACACTGGAAAGCTACCTGGAGGAGCATCTGAGAAGAACCAGGGGATGCGTGTGGTGCTGCAGATGAGTGAAGGGCTGCAAGGGCATAACATCACCTGTGACAATTTCTTTACATCCTACTGGCTTGGAGATGAACTTCAGAAGAGAAAGCTGACTATGGGAACAATCAGAAGAAATAAGCCTTAACTTCCCAGTGAAATTTTGAAGATGCAGGGAAGATCTCTGCATTCCTCATTATTTGTTTTCACTGAGAAAGCACCAGTTGTTTCATATTGCCCAAAGAAAAACAAGAATGTTCTTGTCATGAGCACAATGCACACAGATGCATCTCTGAGCACAAGAGATGACAAAAAACCACAAATTATCCTAGACTACAGCTCCACCAAAGGAGGAGTAGACAATCTTGAAAAGGTCACAGCAACATACAGCTGCCAGCGCAAGATAGCTCGTTGGCCCTTGGTAATTTTCTACAATATTTTGGATGTGTCTGCTTACAATGCCTATGTCCTGTGGACTGAAATCAACCAACATTGGAACACGGGTAAATTGTACCGACGTCGCCTTTTCCTGGAAGAACTGGGCAAAAGCCTTGTCACTCCCAAGATCCAGATGTGAGTCAGACCAGCTCGATCCCCAGCAGCAGCAGCTGTCATTGAAAAGGTCAAGTGTGCACCATCCAACCAATCTGCAGTGGATTCAGTGGAACCAGGTATAAAGAAACGGAAAAGATGCCAGGTCTGTCCCTCAGGAGACGACATTAAAACAAGCACTGTTTGTGAGAAATGCAAGAAGTACATCTGCAGAAAGCACACAGTTACAATCTGTCCATCATGTGGACAAAATTGAAAATGTTGAACACTGAAAAACTGAAAAAATCGAGCAAGTAAAAAAGAAATGTGTTTGTAAAGAAGGGAAAACTTTTACTAAATTGTTCTTAAAAAGAGTTATGGTAATTCAAACTGTGTTGTATGTCTGTGTTCTAAATGTTTTTCTAATGGAAAATAAAGTTGCTATTGTTTTATTGCAGTTTTTTGACAATTCTGAGTGGATTTACACAGTGCGGGTCATTTTGACCCGCAACATAATCAATGTGATTTTTTTTCAACATAAAATAAGGGTTAAAATTGAGAGGTGGGCAACGACGCCGGGGTGAGGTGTACACCCTGATGGTCTTTAGGATTCCGTGTAGCGTGCCCACCCCCAAGATCCTATATGTATGTGTTATGAGAGTGTGAGTAATGTGAATGTCTAAGTTGTGAGATAAAATTGAGGCACAGGCAGCCAGAAGGGGACAGAGGGGGGGGATGCCTCCCCTGCACCCTGGTGACACACCTTTACCCCAAGGCCCTGCATGTCTGGGTGATTGTGGTGGAGCTGGAAGAGGGACACAGCTGGAGATGGGGAGGGAAGGAAGGGAGGGGCAAGTGACCCCTCCCTGGGGCCAGCTCCCCCGCTGACCCCAGTAGGCACCCCCATACTCTGCAACCCGCCAGGGAAAGGGGGCCCAGGCCCATCCGGACCGGGGCCCAGTGCAGCAGCGCCGCCCAGCCCCACAGAGCCCGGGACAGCCCACCCGACCCCACCACAGAGAAAACTGCACCCACCCCATCATCCACTCATCTTCCAGATTACACAAGACAATAGACGCCCAGGCTGAGATCTTCCTCCACCTCTCCTGTATCTCCCCCTCCTGCAGAGAGAGTTCCTGAAGAGAGGAAAGCTCCTGCAAGATGTGACAACCTCCCCCACCAGTTGAAGAGCCCCCAGGTGGCTCGATGCACAGCGGCACCCTGCGCCAGGGCTGGGCCCCCATACACCCACCCGCCCACAACCCGGCAACACACCAACCAGGACCCAAGCCCCGAGGCCCGGCCAGGGCCCCAGCCCAGAGGCAGGCGCCCCCAGAACCTCACGCCCATCCCGGACCCACCCTGGGGCAGCCAGGCTACCAGGTCAGTAACCCACGTCCGTCAGCACAGACCCTCCCCTAGCCCCGCTGCACGCAGCTACGAGGAAACCGTCACCTAAGAGCCAACAGAGCCCCTAATAGGCCATGACCGCTACCCCGGGTTGAGCCCCCCAAGGAAGATACTGCTGGGGAACCCCCCGACACCCTAAGCCTGTCCCTACCCCCACACCAATCACAACAGTGAAGGTGGGACCAAATATGACCCCCCACCCCCACTAGGTGATGGAGCTGATCAAAGGAGCCCAGAGCAATTGATCTGATGTGGTGGCAGAGGCTGTATCAAGACTAATGTAATCTAATAGATAATTTCTATATTGGTTAGAATTAAGATTATTTTTATTTTTCCAGTTCATGAGGACTGTTTTCTTGGCTATGCATAGGGCAGTAAAAACCATATGGGCTATATTCTTTTCTGTAGTGACATTATCTAAGCTGCCCAACAAACACACTAAAGGGGAAGTTGGAATGTTACATTTCAGACACTTTGATAAGTCTTCACATATCTCACGCCAAAACTTCTGAACTGGTGGACAGAACCAAAGAGCGTGGATATAATTGTCCGGTGAATTGGTTTGGCAGTGTGAGCAGTTGTTGGTAGACGTAAAGCCCATCTTGAACATCCGATGATCTGTATAGTGCACTCTATGTAGTATTTTGTATTGAATTAATTTAAGACTGGGATTTCTAATTAGATGAAAGGTTTTTAAGCAAATCTGAGACCAGAAGTTTTGGTCTGAGTTAACTGATAAATCTGCTTCCCATTTTGAAATAGGAAGTGATATTGATTCATCTGTTTTAGAAAGCATTCTGTATATTTTGGATAGTAATTTGGGGGTTTTAAGAGTAAGAAATTGAACCACACTTGGTGGTGTTTGTAGTTCAACTTGACCCGGTTTAAATTTCTTTTTTACTATGGATTTAATTTGTTGATATTCTAAAAATCTTTTCTTGTTGATCCCATATTGTGTAACTAGTCTGTCAAATGAAATAAATTCTGTTCCTTCTAGTATATGTTCTAAATATTTGATTCCTTTACCACTCCAATCTGAAAAGTTTATCATATTATTGTTTTGTAATATGTCAGGGTTGTTCCAGATAGGTGTACGTTTGCATGGGATTAATGAAGACTCTGTCAACTTCAGAAACTCCCACCATGCTGTCAGAGAAGAGCTGATGCTGATGCTTTTGAAGCAAGTCTAAGGCTACGTTCACACTGCAGGCGAAAGCACATCAAATCCGATTTTTTTGACCCTATGCGACCCATATCCGATCATGGTATGACAGTGTGAAGGGCACAAATCCGATATTTTCAAATCCGATCTGGGTCACTTTCGTATGTGGTACTGAATCCGATACATATCCGATGTTTTAGAAAGCGACTGCTGTTTGAACGGTCATGTCGCATTAAATCCGTCTTTTACATCACTGACACAAGACAGACGCCAAGTATCAGCGCCGGAGAAGCGCCCGAGAAGACATCGCGAAGGCTTCCTGGCCATCCAGTGTAGATGTCAGTGAAACTGTTGGGAAGACAACATGAACATTTTATTTGTACTGTATAATCTGCAGATTCTGACAGAAATCTGCAGCTATCCTTTGAAGCACCGCTCCTCTAAAACAGCAATAAGGATAATTATTAGGTTATTTATATTATTATGTAAATAACAAAATTACTTAAAGCAAAAATTGGGAAACATAAAGTCCGAAGTCTTTATATTAAGGGCCATCAGTCAAACAATACTGTTTGCTCTGGGTCTAAACAGAACGCGTTGTTGTGTGCGGGCCGCTTTGAGCGGTCACACTAGAGCGCGTTTGCTGTCACATTTTATTTGTAGTGTGAACAAGCAGACAAAAAATTCGGATTTGATCAAAAAAATCGGAATTGAGCATTAAGACCTGCAGTGTGAACGTAGCCTAAGTGTGCAGAACATTACAGAGGGAACTGCATGTTACCCCACTTGGCAAACATGAACAGTACCAGGAGACAATGGCATTGCATCCTTTAGCAGAGCACGTTGACAGCTGCACTACTGACATCAATGGTTCATTTACCACGTGTAAATAAATTCATATGTTACTAATTTTTTGGCACAGGTCAACAAAAGTTCGACTGTAACACATAAAATTTAGTGATGATAAAAAGTGATTTTAATGAAACATAAAATCCTAGAAAATGTTTAAAATTAGAAAAAGCATGAATAAAACTTTACATTTAGTATCTTTAATGTTTCGTTTTATACAACTTATTTTTTTTATATTTAATTATGGTTGTGGTTCGTGTTGTTTTGGAAACCAACAATAACAACAACAACAACAGTAATAATAATAACAATTTTAATAATAATGATCTGGCCGGATATCTCTGTGTGCAGTTGTTGGTGGGATCTCTCCCACAGACCAAAGACAGTCAGTGGGGTTAGAGTGGTGACCCCGCCTCTCGCCCTGTGGTCTGTGGCAGCTGCAACCACCTGTGAGAGCCAACCAATCAGAAACAGGAGAGGAGCTAACCATGTTTGTTTCAGACACAGGATGAAGATGGAGTCTGCGGCTTGAATAGAGCTCTGGCTGAGGTGGAGATGGTTGATGCACAAACGACTCTCTGAAAGCAAGAGCAGAGATTTAAACCATGAAAAATGGAGGTGATTGGCTCAAAGGCATCTGGATAGAAGATGACTGGACGAGAGAAGCAGCCGAACACCCAAAGCAGGCAGAGTGATTCCAGATCTCACTTATTGAACTTCTGCTTGAGCTTCATTACAACAAACAATCATCATTGTGAAATGGGATGCACACAGAGCTTCCTAGAGTGCAGAAATATAATTACAGAGCTGGAAACGAAAAGAATACTTCTATTTTGAATCTTTCACTAAAATAAAATCAGCGTATTTTTGTATTTTATACCTGAAGCAAGTCAAACACACACTATATGTCGGATCAGACGACTGCCAACAACCACGACTGAATACAAATACTACTGTGAAGTCAGCTAAAGCCCAGCTCTCTCTCTATGAGTGTGAAGCTCTCTCGCTCTCTTTTTAAAGCTCACGTGTGCTGCTTTGGAACATGCCAACAAACACACGAATCCACAAGAGGAGCCAAAGTTCATGGAGTGAAATAGGAGTCAGAGCAGACCTCGTCACGCTCCACTCCACCCACACGTTTAATCAAACTCCCACACCATTCTGCCCTCACGGGCGAGTACAGGGTGGAGAGGTGCTTCTTCTTTTTTCTTCTCCTCGTTTTAAGTGTTTGACACTGAATATTTTAGACAGTGGATCAGCAGCCTGAGAGTGGAAGGACGAGAGGAACAGAGGAGAGGGAGGCTTTACACACAAGGCACGAGTGTTTGAATCACACGGCCAGAGTGGAGTTTACAGGAGTGTGTGTGTGTGTGTGTGTGTGTGTGTGTGTGTGTGTGTGTGTGTGTGTGTGTGTGTGTGTGACGTTTTAATGTGACTGATGCTTTGTTAAATTATGGTAAATACAACCACATCATTATATTTCAAAAGGCTCACGTCCCATGTTTCCATACAACATGAAACATCACACTGCTGGGAGCTGCTGCCACACACACTGTGTCAGAGGCTTGTTGTCAGCTTGTTAATGTTGCTACACACCGGTCTTGCTTTCATAGCCAGTCGCTCCTTAGTTTTTGTTCTCTTCATTGTAGACAAAGAGACTGCTTCAAGCACACACTTCACAGGCCCAGAGTTCATGTAAATGTCTGTAAACATCTGGAAATGAAATATTAGCCTGTCTCCTTTTTAGTTACATTATTAATAAAATGTTAGATTTAAAAATGCAGCAGAAGAAGGTTTCATAGGAGTGTCATGTGACCCAGAGTCCACATTATTATCCACAGCTACGTTCAGCCTGGAGAGAAACCGTGCTGCCTGTGTGCACCCTGCATGCACATCTGCAGCTTTCAACACTCCTTCATGGCTGAAGTCAGATTATTAACTCCTAATATCACACATCAAAGAGATTGCGATGAAAAATTCTCAGGAGAAAAATTAAACTTAAATTTGAACTCATTAATAATAATATGCCAAATGTTATCATTTGGCTTCAGCAAATAAATATGAGACTATAAAATGTATGAGAGTTAAAGCCCTCTGCAGCTAACAGGTGAAGAGAAACAAGAAGCCTTTTGTCTCTGAGTGCAAGACAAGTTTGAAAGTTCATCACAAACCGAGATGAAAAGCTTGTTCATACAGATTAATTTCTTTCATAGACGTTAGCTGTGTTTGCAGTATTTCACACATATCTGTGAATGAATGTAAGCAAACTGAGATATGAGCCACAAACTGGTGAACTGAGATTACTCACAGTTTGTGATTCTCAGTAATTCATCTCTGGTGCGTTTAATCTGCCATCGATGCCGGACTGTTGAGAAGCATGCTTTGTTAAAGTGCAGAAATGGTATTAATTACAAGTTTGATTTTAGAGTTACTGTACAAAGACCTGTGGAGGGACTGTTATTAGCAGATGTTTAATATTTAATGATGCTGTCATCCACCTCTGACATCCATCACGCACTGACCTGGAAAATGCTGGCAGTACTGTGAGAGTCATGTTTGTCATTCCTCTGGTGCCCACAGTCCTGAGGGGACATGCTGGAGGACGTAGATGTGGATCATCACCAGTGATGGGAATAACGGCATTACAAGTAACGGCGTTACTAACGGCGTTACCTTTTTCAGTAACGAGTAATCTAACTAATTACTATTCCTATCGTTACAACGCCGTTACAGTTACTAACAAGGAAACGCGGTCCGTTACTATTTTTCAACAAACAGACGGTTGAAGCTGTGTTCAGCTTACCGCATCTTATATCAGCTGCAGGAAGTAGCTGTAAGTAATCTGGACGCTACAGCTTTAAGCAGCTGCGCGCTCCCGCAGACGGCAATCACGATCAGTGTCTAGCACAACACCTGGAGCTCAGGGGGCAAAACAATCGCATGAGTGCTGCTGTTTGACTGAGGAAGAATAAAGTAGTCGTGGTAAGTCAATCACATGACCACTTAAAGATGACAAAGCAACAAGGTGATATATACCAGTTTATAAATTGTGTTGATAGGCCACGTAAAACCAGAGTCATGATAAACAATATATACGTGGCGTTTTTTCCTCAATAGTTTCGTCACGTTTACTGTCTAAGGACAGCGCAGCGAGACCTCTCTGATTATGACCAAAAAATAAAAAAACGGGAAGTTTTAGGAGTGACGGCGAGAGAGAGAGAGAGAGTTTTGAGATGTGAGAGATTTGTGATGTTTAGCGTGTTTGGAGTGTGTAGTTAATGTGTTGTCTTGTGTAGTTAGTGTGTAGTGTTGTGTTTGTGTTGTGTGTCAGAACAATGAGGCGACTGCTGTCTCCAGGTAGAAACAGCAGTGATACACCTGCTGCTGTCAGACCTGCAGGTATCAGGCTGTGATGTTCTCCTTTATAGTGGACAGAAATGATTTTTTTGGAGTGGCACAAATAATTTGTGTGGCATCTTATTGAAGAACAGCTGATTGTTCTGTAAATAGTTTGAAATGGTTATTTTAAAAAAGGGTAAAAGGTAAATGGCTGCAAATAACTTTGTTGTTTGCAAAACTTGTGCATAGGATTTTAAAATTTATATTTGCATTTAAAGTTATGAAATATGATTCAATAAACATGTTTATGGTTGTTACAGTAAAAATATAACTTTTTCTACTCTGATTTTATGTTTTTTGTCTTATTTTAGATCAATTGTGTTACTACAGTATGTCAAAATGAAAACATAACTGTAAATTCAGACACGTGAGGTTGTGCTGAAAATAATGATACCAAACAAGGCAAAGTAAATAGTTTTTAAAGGTGAAATGTGGAGGGAAAATCAAAAGTAGTTAAAAATGGCCAATTATACCCTGGAGCCCAGAGGGTTAAACGTTTTTTAAAGTAACGCAATAGTTACTTTTCAAGTAATTAATTACTTTTAGAATATTGTAACTCAGTTACTAAGTCAGTTACTTTTTTGAAGAAGTAACTGGTAACTATAATTAATTACTTTTACAAAGTAACTTGCCCAACACTGATCATCACCACACCACATGGATCCCCACCGTGTGTCTGCTGTGATCATCTGCAGTCCTTGGTGCTCCACATCTTTCTTCTGTTGTTGTGTTATTGTTATAGACCAGTCGTTCTGTGTAGAATGACTGGTGGGACGGGGCAAGTCCTCAAGATTTATTTTAAATATACATACATTAAAAATTCTTTACCACAAGATCACCGAAATTCAGTTTAAACCAGGTTTTGTCTTTTTTGAAAAAGGGATCATCCTTTTTATATCAGCCAATAGGCACGCTGACTGGGCCAGCCTATCGAGGAGCTACAGGGCTGAAAAACTAATTTTAATGTTTTATTGTTGCCATGGAGCTGTTATTATTAATATCCATCTGCTGTGAATGTTTTAATGCAGTACAGATGTTACTAACCTCACTGAGTGTTTCAGTCAAGTACAGTTATGGCTGTTTATGCAGTTAAAAGAAATAACATTCATATAAGAAATAAAACTGTCTCATATAAATTGTATGTGTTGCTAAATATGCCAGTACTACATCCTGGTCACACAGGTACACAACTCTGACTGTGATCACAGCAGCTACAGTCACCTGTGAGAGCCAACCAATCAGAAACAGGAGAGGAGCTAACTATGCTTGTTTCAGACACAGGGGCCGTTTCTCAATTCTCAAGTACGCGAGTACGTACTCGCATTCTCGGTGAGTACGTACTCGCTGAGAACGCACGGGAGTACGTTCCCGCCGAGAATGCGAGCACGGACTCGCGATTTGTACAATTGGAACACCTGCGTACGTGATGATGTCACAGGTCCGGAGTTTTTACTGCCGTCCCCTCTTAATTTAACTGTGAGTAACATGTTATGAAGCTTAACTGTAATCACAGCCAAACCGGTTTACTCAGGAACAAATAAAACACTGAAATAAACCAAACATTAACATTTAGAAGTGATCTAAGTGACTTATATATCATTTTTAACCTCAGTAGTGAAACCTCTATTAATAAAAATAGTGTACATGTACATACGTGTACATACCTTAATAAAAAACAAGCAGGTGAGATGTTAGAACGCTTTTATTTCTATTGTAGTGGACACTCAATACTATAGACAGCTGCTGGGGTTTCTTTAACCTCAGTAGTGAGAAGACCGCGAGCGGGAGGGGGGGTTGAAAACGATGTGCCGGAAGTCCGCTGTTGAGTTTTGGACGAAATGCATTCTGGGATATTTAGCTGTACCAAGTCCACACCGATGCATGCTCGATAAAGCGGGCGGGCGAGAACACATCCGGGACTTTTCGCGTTCTCGGCTTGATGCGTGCCGAATTGGAACAGTACTTGGTCTCCGACTGATGACGTATCACGAGTACACGAGAACGCAAGTACGCACAAGTACGCATATTGAGAAACGCCCAGGATGAAGGGCAGCAAAAGCCAGTTCAGTAAGGAGAGATCACTTGGAAGAATTGAACGGGATTCATTGAGAAGGAGGAGCCCCCACAGTCTAGATAGAATAGAATAGAATAGAATAGAATAGAATAGAATAGAATAGAATGCCTTTATTGTCACTATACAGTTGTACAATGAGATACAGAGCATCTCCTACTCAGTGTAAACATGCTGGGGGGGGGGTGTACAGTTCTGCAGCGCTATATACATATGGACAGTATTAACATATGGAAGAAGATGTGTATATATATATAAAATGTACAATTTACAAGCCGTAAGTAATATGTAATAAATAGTGTTATGTATGTACAGTTGAGTTATTGCACATGGAATTGGTATAAATAGTGTTATGTATATACAGTTATTGCACATAGAATTGGTATAAATAGTGGTGGTCCATAGAGGAAGTGGGAAGTGGGGGGCTGTGTTATCGGTGCATGTGTGAGTTCAGGGTGGTTATGGCTTTGGGGAAGAAACTGTTTTTGAGTCTGTGGGTTTTTGTGCTGATGCACCTGCAGCGCTTCCCTGAGGGAAGCAGGCTGAACATGTTGAAACCAGGGTGGGAGCTGACTTGATGATGTTTGCTGCTCTGCTGAGGCAGCGGGAGGAATAAATGTCCATCAGGGAGGGGAGAGGGCAGCCGATGATCTTTTGTGCTGTCTTGACCACACTCTGAAGCCTCACTCTATCCGCCTTGGTGCAGCTGCCGCACCACCATACCGTGATGCAGTAGGTTAGCAGGCTCTCAATGGACGAGCGGTAGAAGGTCAGCAGCAGGTTGGAGTTCAGCTTGTACTTCCTGAGGATTCTCAGGAAGTGCAGCTGCTGTTGGGCCTTCTTGATGACCGCTGAGATGTTTTCCATCCAGGAGATGTCAGCAGAGATGGGGACACCAAGGAACCGGAAGATGTGGACCCTCTCCACACACTCCCCATTGATGTAGAGGGGGGCCAAGTCGGTGCTGTGTCTCCTGAAGTCGATAATGAGCTCTTTGGTTTTCTTGGTGTTCAGTGCCAGGTTGTTTTCTGAACACCAGGCTGCCAGCTTCAGGACTTCCTCTCTGTACTCTGCCTCGTCTCCCTTTGAGATGAGTCTGACTACCGTGGTGTCATCAGCAAACTTGATGATGAGAGTGTTGTTGTGGGTCGGACTGCAGTCGTGGGTGTAGAGAGAATACAGGAGGGGCTCAGCACACAGCCCTGTGGGGGCGGTGCTCAGTGTGCGAGTGGAGGAGAGATGAGGCCAAGTCTCACAGTCTGGGGCCGGTTTGTGAGGAAATCCTTTATCCAGGCACATGTGAGAGGAGGGAGGCCAAGAGTGACCAGTTTGCTGATGAGGATGTCCGGGATGATTGTATTAAAGGCTGAGCTGTAGTCCACAAAGAGCATTCGGACGTAGCTCTGCCGCTGCTCTAGGTGACTCAGCACAGCGTGGAGGGCTGTGGCGATGGCGTCTTCTGTGGATCTGTTTGCACGGTATGCAAACTGGTGGGGGTCGAATTCTGGGGGGAGGTAATCCTTGATGTGCTGAAGGACTAGTCTCTCAAAGCATTTCATGATTACCGGTGTGAGGGCCACAGGGCGGTAATCATTCAGGCTGGAGATGGGAGACTTCTTCGGCACTGGGATGATTGTGGCTGATTTTAGACAGGATGGGATGGCTGCCTGATCCAGTGAGAGGTTGAAGAGTCTGGTGAAGATGAGGGTGAGCTGGTGTGCGCATGCTCTTAGTACCTTGCCAGGTACTCTGTCTGGACCGGCCGCCTTCCTGGGGTTCACTGCTAGGAGCACACGTCTGACATCGTGCTCCATTAAAGTGAGTGGAGCGGTGCAGGAACCAGGTGAGGATGAGGATGGGAGCAGGGCTGAAGCAGATGAGTGTTGCTGTTGTGGTGTTTCAAAGCGGGCGAAGAAGCTGTTTATTTCCTCTGCCAGCTGCACACTCGGATTTTCTGTTTTCGCAGTGCTGCCTCTGTGGTTGATGATGTCTTGCATTCCCTGCCACACCTCTCGTGTGTTGTTGCTGGACAGGTGGGACTCGATGTTCCTTTTGTGGTCTGACTTGGCTTTTTTAATCCCCCTTTTCAGGTCAGCTCGAGCAGCCCTGTACAGAGCTCTGTCACCTGATCTGAAGGCGGCATCACGGGCTTAGAGGAGTGAGCGGACCTCGCTGGTCATCCAGGGTTTTTGATTTGGGAAAACCCAAATGCTTTTGTCCACTGTCACATTTGCAGTACAGAACTTGATGTAGTCCAGTACTGATCCTGTGAAAGCTTCTAGGTCCTGGTGTTCAAATATGTCCCAGTCTGTCTCTGTGAAGCAGTCTTGTAGTTTGTGGAGAGCATTTTCCGGCCAGGTTTTAACAGTCCTTGTGGTGGGCCTGGCACTGCGCCTGAGGGGGGTGTAGGCTGGGGAGAGCAGGAGGGAGAGATGGTCGGACTGACCGAGGTGGGGGAGGGGTATGGCTCTATATGCATGTTTGATGTTGGAGTAAACATGATCTAGAGTGTTTTCTCCTCTGGTGGGACATTTGACATGCTGATAGAACTTTGGGAGTACAGTCTTTATGTTGGCCTTATTAAAATCACCTGCAATAATATGAACACCATCCGGGTGGGCCCGCTGCTGTTCGTTAATGGTGTTCAGCAGGATAGAGAGCGCCGTGTTTACGTTGGCATCGGGTGGAATGTACACAGCCGTGATGATCACTACTGTTAGCTCTCTCGGTAGAAAAAAAGGCCGGCATCTTACCGACATGTACTCGAGGTTCGGGGAGCCGTGACTGTTTATAATTGTCCCGTTGTTGCACCAGCTGCTGGTGCTATTGGTGCTGAAGCTGGAGGCTGTACTTTAATGTTGTGGTACTTACATGGTTGTATATTTTCTGAGGTGGTAGTCATTGTGAAAACTTTAAGAACCACTGTTATAGATTGTGCTGCATCTGCTGATTCCAGCTGTATTCATTTAGCTGCTGAACAATGTGGGGCTTTTTATCTTATCTTATTTTATCTTATGATAAGATAAGATCATTCTGTTCACAGAATCAACATTTTAGGATTTACTTACGTGGATGATTGAGCATGCATCAAGTTTTTAAATTTTTGATATTTCCCATTATTGCCCCTTAATGCTGATGGGGTAATGTCATCACTCGGCAGGCGGGCGAGCAACGTCAACACCAAAGTTTGTGAATGCTGTTTTTTTGTTTGTGAACTCAAACTTACTTCAAATTGATACGATAGCTGTGTCTGCTAAAGATTTCAGACGGGTTTGACTGTCAGTGACCTCGACCTCAAGGTCACTGTCAACATTCAAGTTTCCAGAAAATCTTGTGATAGAAATAGTTCAAGAAGGAAGTCTCCTAGAATTTTCAAATCAAATGAAAAATCTTGGATGACTTCAAATCTCTGTGAACTTGACTTCAAGGACAAGATAAGTTTTCTGAATATCTTGTGAATCTCATAGGTGTGTCTACAGGAGGCTCAAGGTTAGCACTGGTGGCTCAATTTCTTTTAGTTCATTTTTATTTATATAGCTCCAAATCAACAACAGGCAAACAACAGTTGCATCAAGGCACTTTATATATTCTGGCACATGTTGTTATTACATGGCATGATTAAGGTACACATTAGGCTGACATCTGGGGCCAGAGCTGAAACTGTTCTGGGCCAGCACAGGGCCAGCAGTGTGTCTGCAACTGGCCTTGTGCTGGTCCATGTGTGGGCCACCTCTGGCAAACCAGATCTGGGCCACCAAAGGGCCATCATTCTTTGAGGTATGTGGGCCATGTGTAAGCACATTGTGTGGGCCAGATCAGGGCCATACCAATTTTGCTGTGTGGGTCTTATTACTTCAACTGCAGACAAGTTAGAAACAGTGCTTGTATTTTCCAGTACTTTGTGCTGCTGCTGCTGTTGTCACTTCGCTTTTGGTGGGAAAGACAATGTTTGGCTTGGGAAATAGCTAAAACAAGCATCATAAGCAGATGCCTGAACCACCTCAACTGGCACCTTTGGATTTTGTGGAGCAGCCACTCTACTCTGAAGCCCGTTCAGAATGTCAGTGTGCCTGCTCTTCCAAAAACAGAAGACCAGGAAGGCTCCAGGAGTCTGTGCCAACAGATCTCTGGAGCTGTGTGAAGTGCCCTCCTGCTTCCACCATCATCCCGGTCCCAAAAAGTCAAACATCACAAGATTAAATAATTACACACCTATGATCATGAAGTCCTTTGAAAGACTAGTCTTGAGCCACCTGAAGGATATCGGAGAACCCCTTCTGGACCCCCTACAGTTTTCCTACTGGGCAAACAGGCTGGGGGAGGATGCTGTCAATATAGGACTGCACTACATCCTACATTACCTCAACCCACCTGGGACATACACCAGGATCCTGTTCATGGACTTTAGCTCAGCCTTCAACACTATAATCCCAGACATCGTCCACCAGAAGCTTACTGTTCCCACCTCCACCTGAACTTCCTGACAGACGGTGACAGGGGATTTCTTTAAATCACCCTGCCGTTGTTCAGTTGAGACGTCTGAGTCAGAAAACACACAAACACTGCAGAAGTTTTTCACTCGCGAGGGGCAGTCGTAGAACGCACGAACTGCGCCCCACGACTGCCTGCGACATTTATTTATACAAGATTGTCTGTATTGTGTGTGTGTGTGTGTTTGTGTGTGTGTGTGTGTGTGTGTGTGTGTATGTGTGTTTGTTACATAGATAACATCATCACTCCAGTAGCGGGACTTTCCCTTTTCTACATCTAAATGTTCTCTGAAGACAGGAAGCGGTTAGTAGCTGCATCGGTTCATCACACAAGTTACTAGGTAAAAAGTCATTTAAACATGTGCTTAATAATAATATAAAAAGATACATTTCATATAGCTGATCATATTATACAATATTCTCTTAACATTCCCTCCTGTTGATCACGAAGTGAAATGTACAATTCATCAGTGAGTAACTACTTGCCTTTCACGTTTTCAGTTACCACATCATTAGTTACACTTCATCTTCATCTGACAAATAGGAAAAGAAGTCTTCATCGGTTTTGGTACATCTGCGTATGCTGTGAATGACAAACTAATCATCTGTGAAATTACAGCTTCAAACAAAGAATAACATACGTAAAGAAAGGCAAAATAAAATCAAGAAAAATTCAATGACGATCAACAGTCTCTTTAAAACTTGTTAAAGTTCAGGGCTTCTTCCTGGATCAGGATGTTGATGATGTTGTGCACCTTACAAAAGTCATTAGATCAGATTTGGTGCACTTGTTCCAGGGTGTTTCCCATACATGGCTGTGTTAATATGCTCGGCATGTGCGAGCAAACATAACAGTCTTTCTCTGTGGTTTTGTTAAACACATATCTGTATCAGTCACCTTTCATCCAAGGATGGATGTGATCTTGTGTCATGTCCATTAGGTGTAAGCTGTCGTGCGTCCATCTTCTCTGTCTGCCTTGTGGCTCGGCTGCTATTGGCATCAGCTGGGATCCTGTAAGGGTGAGCTTTTGTAGTCAAGGTAACCAGGAGGCTTCCCTTCACATTGTTGCACATAGGTCCATCACACCTGCACCTGGCTGCCCTAAAGTTGATCGGATAGAGGGTGGAGTGCAGGCTTACCCAACGGGGCCCAATCGCACTACCCCCTCACCCCGAAGCAACCAAACGTAGGTGAGGCTTCCCTAATGTGCTTCCTCCTTGGTGTCGGGGCTTCTCGGGACCTCAACCTTTTTGCAGTGGCTCTGATGTATCCAGGAGGGCCTCTCTGCAATTTTACAGGCTGTGGGTGTTGTCAATAACACTTGGTATGGACCCTCCCAGCGAGGCATACTCCAATTTTTCCTCTGGAGCACCCGTAACAGGATCCAATCGCCTGGTTTCAACCTGCAAGAGACTGGAGAAGATTCATACTGACAGTTTACTGTTCAAAACAATATCCTTATTTTCTAGTAGTTTTGCCATCCATTCTGCCAGAGTTGTTTCTCTGACGGATTTTTCTAAAGGTTCGCTTGTCACTGGCAGTGGAAAAGGTCTCCCATGAACAACCTCAAAAGGTGTCAGTTTTTGAGAGCCTTGTGTTAATCTCATCCACATTTTTACTAGGCCTATGCATTCAGGCCATGGTCTTCCTGTTTCTGCCATGCATTTTCTGAGTCTCTGTTTTATTGTGCCATTAGTTCTCTCTACCAACCCTGCACTTTGTGGATGATAAGCACAATGGTTTTTATGCTGAATCCTAGTGCTTCAGAGACTTTACTAATCACATCATTGACAAAATGTGTCCCATTATCTGATCTTATCAGACTAGGAATACCATATGTTGGAATGAAATGATTGCATAAACATTTTGCAACTGAGATTGCATCTGCTTTTTCACTGGATAAATCTCTGGCCATTTTGAAAATACGTCTACAATCACTAGAGCGTATTTTGAGCCTTGACTTTCACTTAATTCAATAAAGTCCATGTGAATGGTGTGAAATGGATGAGGTGGTGTGGGAAATGTCCTCTTTTGTCCTCAGATTGCCTTGTGAATTGTGTTTTGACAGATCATGCATGTCCTCACAAATTCCTTTGCTGAAGTTTCAAAATTCAGAGTATAGAAGTGTGTGTTTACAACTTGGACCATTCCCCGTCGAAACATGGGTCACCCCATGGGTCACCAGTGCTGCTGTTCTGTGTAGGGACTTTGGGAGTATTGGTTTACCTTCACAAGTCATCAAATCTTTTTGCAATTGTGCTCCACACTTTAACCATTTCTTTTGTTCTGTAGTTGGTGCAGCTTTTTGTTCATCTCTAAGTACATCAAGTGGTATTTGCATAGCGGATGCAGACATTAACGTGTCTACAGTTTGTTGTGCGGCTAACTTTGCTGCTTGATCTGCAAAGTTATTGCCTTGAGTTATTTCTGATGTATTTTTCTGATGTGCAGCACATTTGCATAATGCTAACCGTTTTGGCAATGTTATCACTTGCAACAGTGCTTTCAGAAGATTTCCATGTTTCACTGGATTACCAGTAGAGGTAATCATTCCTCTGTTCTGCCAAATTTTAGCAAAATGGTGCACTGCTGAGAAAACATACTGGCTGTCAGTGTGGATATTTATGTCTTGGCCTGCGTGCAATTCACATGCACATATCACTGCTGTTAGTTCTGCACTCTGTGCAGAGTGTGAGGATGTTAGCGGTTTCGCTTCTACGACTCTATCTGCTGTAGTTACTGCATAACCTACACAGTTTTGTCCTAGGCTATTTTTAGACGCTGAACCGTCTACAAAAATGTCAGTGAAACCAGCTTGTGGTGTGCTGTAGATGTCAGCTCGTGGCTTTGTCTCCTTTGTCTCCATCTAACTTTGTCATACAGCAGTGCGGATAACCTTCGTCGGGTGAGGCCAAAAGTGTGCCAGGGTTTAATTGACCACACTTCTCAATGCTGATGTGTGATTGTGACAACAAGATTCCAACATACGACAGTTGTCTTGCGTGTGTGAGGTAGGACAAATTGGCTTGGAGTAATATTGAAGTCACTGCATGGGGTACTTTGATAATCAAAGTATGCCCTAAAACAATGTCAGCTGACTTTTACTACTGCTTCTGCTGCTGCTGCACAGGCCTGTACACACGTAGGCAGGCCTGAAGCAACAGAGTCTAATTTACACGAGTAAAATGCCAGCGGGCGCTGTTTTTCTCCAAATGCCTGTGTTAGCACGGCTTTCGTGTGACCTGCACCTCCATCTACATGTAAGTAGAAAGGCTTTTCATAGTCAGGCAAGGCCAAAACTATATTTGTCTGTAATGCCAGTTTCAAGTTACTGAATGCTTCCTCTGCTGCTGGAGTCCATTGTATTTTGTCTTTCAGTCCCAAATTCCTGCCATAGATCATACTTTGCAGGGGTTCGATTAGTGAAGCAAACTCCGGTATCCAACTTCTCGAGAAATTGCAAAGTCCTAAAAAACTCATCATTTGCTGTTTTGTGAGAGGTTTTGGAGCGTTCTGTACTGCTAGTTTCCTGCTGTCTAACAGTTTCTTCCCCTCTCCTGTGAGTGTGTGCCCTAAGTATGTAACTTTGGGACTCCACAATTGAAGTTTGTGTTGTGACACCTTGTGTCCATGCTCAGCTAAATGATGTAGTACTGCCATTGTGTTAGCTTTACAGTCATTCTGTGTGTTGCCTGTAATCAGGATGTCGTCCACATACGAGAAACTGCCCTGGTGCGGGCAATGTACAGAGTGACATACATTTCTTTAACGCCTCTGCATACAAAGTTGGGCTGTTTTGAAAACCCTGAGGGAGTCTCGTGTACGTGTATTTCTGGCCATTAAATGTGAATCCAAAAAGGTTTTGTGACTCTGGATGTAATGGCACAGAAAAGAATGCATTTGACAGGTCTATGACTGAAAACCACTGTTCTTTAGGTGTCACTTGATTCAAAAAATTGTGTGTGGGTTTGCCACTACGGGTGGGATTTGCTCCGTTACTTCGTTTATTGCTCTGAGATCATGCACTAAAGCGATATTTTCCCGTGCTTGCTTTTTTTTTACTGGGAAAATAGGTGTGTTGCAAGTTACTTTATCTGTTTTCACTAGAATGCCTGCTCTCTCCATATCTGCAATTACGGTTTGATCCCTGCTTTTGCTTCTGTTGTCAGGGGATACTGTGGTTTAACTGGTCTGTACGTAGAGGTTGTTTTTACCACAACAGGGTCAGCACCTTTGATTAGTCCAACATCAGTTGGACCTGTTGACCACAGGTTTTCAGGCAACTGCTTTAATTCTGGGAAGAGCTCTAGTGAGAGTGAGTGTCATTCATTATTTGTGTCAGACATGTGAGTATCTGCACGGTCAGATAGATGGGTTGCTGGCTGTGTCGTAAGCACCCACCCTAATGTGTACCTCATACATCCTGTTCTACGGCCCTGAAGCCATCCTTCATGTGTTTCTTCAGTTTTTTCATATCTGTCTCTTTCAACTTGAGTCAGGACGTGACCTAACTCCCTCCAGTCTGTGTTTTCATTTCGTGCTACAGACACATGTGGTTTAGACATCCTATTCATTTCCTGTACTCTTCCTGTTTGTATCACTGAGCACACAGCATTGCCACTTTTAGTTACATAGAGGTGCTGCAATGTAAGCTTCTGTGGGCCTAATCTGTGAATTTGTGTGTCATATGAAGGATCTGGGCCTGGGCTTTGTTTAAATCTTAGAGTATTGTGATACTCATCAAAAGCAAGTGGTCGGGAGTCTGGTGGCAAATACTTTTCAGCCAATCTCTGTAGAGGCTCTAATGGTGGAAGGTCTAGAGTCCAATAGTAGTGGGGCACTCCTTCTCCCTCACTGCTATAATTAATCTGTCCCTCCTCTCCTGCCTCTTCATAGTTTAACATCAATTCTGCGTGCATGCCTTGTGATCCTGGCACTACGCCAATTTTTAATTTCTCCATGCTGTCTCTCCCTAGGAGGTTGGCTGGACAGGATGGATCATATATACATTGATTTTTACAGCTCCTGCCACTTTCTTTATGCACTAGCAGAAGCCCTTCTGTTAGAGATTTTACACTAGTATGACCTGATGCAGACTTAACTGTCAGGGTGTCTTTTGAAAATTTTAGATTTTTAGGTTTTGATTTAGCACAGTTTTGCATGCACCTGTGTCACATAACATAGTCATGGGTTGGCCATTTACATGAATTTTTAGTATGGGTTTGTCTTCTAACAGTGTGACTAGTTCATACACATTAAACACTTCTGTGTCATCCTGTTTTTCCTCACTTCCCTGTTCTCTGTCTAGTCAGTCTTCATTTCTACCTTCTCTTTTCTTGTCTGATCTACAGTCTCTAGAAAGGTGTCCTTTCTTTCCACATTGCCAACAGGTAATGTCTCTTTCCCTGTCGAAACGTTCTGATCGGTTATTTCCTCTGCCTCTGTAACCTCCTCTGCCTCTTCCTCTATTTCCTCTCCTACACCCTTGCATCTGTCCTCCTGAAAATGCAATAAATCCTGTCTCTGGATCTACTGTGAATGTGCCTACATTCTCATTTTTCTTTTTTATAACACGGACTGCATGCTCTGCATATTGCAGTGCGTCGGGCAGTGATCCTGTGTTCATAGTCACCCAGTGTTTCTCTACATGTGATTTCACTGGTGGTAGGAGGCCATTTAAAAGGCATTCTTTAGTTGTTGCTGATATGGGGTCTCTGGACCCTCTTCATAATTTAAACCTGAATTTTGTCTAAAAATTGGACGCAGGCGGTCCAAAAATCAGAAGCTGCTTGGCTTCTTTTTGTTTCACCTCTCCTATTTTTCCATAGTCAGCCCTTGGGGCCAACCGTACTCTAATTCTCTCATATAAATTTGTTAGGTCATTGATTAGGTCGGTGCTTCCTGGTGCGTATGCTACACCCCAGCGTTTGAGCGGTAAAATCTCCTCTAACTGTTCCTATCTTTAAACCTAATAAATCTTGCACTACTTGAAGCATTTCATGACCGTTTAAATACCATTGCCTTCTGATCAGTTCTACAGCATCCCTCCATGGTATAAAACCTTCATTCAGTGGAGGAACGTCTTTCAGGACATTCTGTCTGTCTTTTTGTGACCACGGACGAAAAATATGTATGTTTGGACGGTCATCTTGCTCTTCTTGTCCTTCTGGCCCTATTATTAGGCCAAATCTGGGGTTAGCTACTGCTACCATTGGGTAGATACCAGTGGCTGGCGGGTCGACTGTGTCTCCCCAGATGTCGGTCCCAGTGGGATCACGACCTATTTCTTCTTGTGGGTTATTTTTGAGTGAAAGTTCGTTTAGCATTGTCTGTGCTTTTACATAAGGCTGATGATGTGTGTGTGACCTAGTTCTTCCTGATATGGGTGAGTGCATAGTGTGGAATTACAGGGATTATTTTATATAACCATCATCTTTGTCATTGCATTAATTATCATTTCATCAAAGTGTTTATTGAAGCTGCTGGCATTATGGTATAATTTATATTATAGGGGTTATCATAATCAAATATTAACATGTTTATTACAGGTACAGTTATAACTACTTTAAAATGATTGAGTTAAATATATATGTATCATAACTCATAGGCTGAGTATATGGGTACAGTAAAATAGTAGCTGAGCAAAGGCCTGAATGTATTCAGCTTCTTGTGGTATTTGAGTTTGCTTAGTTACAGGTGACGGAAGGATGTCCAGTCCATGGTGACCTCAAAGGCCTTAGATCATCACCATATTCTTAAGAGTATGCCACAAGGAGGAACCTCTATGTTGCATTTAATTCTTAAAATACATGAATGTTCTGTACATGCAAATTATGTGCTTGTAAACGCAAGAAGGGGCGTTACAATACCCTGATGTTATAAAAGCAATCTAGAGTGTATTTTGGGTAGAGATGTACAACTGTTTTGCAGTTTACACCTCTCCACGCTGCGTGCATTCATTAAAATCAATTGTTTGATTGACCTCTTCTGGACCATCATTGTTTTACTCTCATCCTCAATTTCGGACCCGTAACATTTGGTGCATTGGCCGAGGGTTGAGGGAGAAAAGTTGGAGCTTGAGACTGAGAGGGTCCAAGGTGCTCAAACAGGCAGACACGAGTCAGTGGTCGAAGTGAGTGGACATAAGCCGGCTTATTCAAAGGTAAGGCACTACCTGTTGAATTATTTCCAAACAGTGCTGAATTGGTTCTGACAAAATTGAAAGTCTACTCACTGAAAATTACTGGTAAAGGTCTGTTTTGGTTTTGGTGAAAATCTCATGAGAAGTTGAAGTTGAAGTAATGATAAGAAAAAGAGTAAAAGTGAGTTAGAGTCTCACTAAAGGTACCGGGTTAAAGTCCCAAAGGAATAAGAATAAAGAGGATTTAGGATAAAGAGAATTTAGAATAATAGGTAATTGGTGAAGTTTGTGACATTAAAGTCTCAATTGAATATAAAGCCGGGCTTGGACACCGATATGGTGGGTTTGTGATTTTCGGGTGTCTTCAAAATAATTAAATTGTATAGAACGGGACTCTGGGAGTCTAACAAGTGCATTTGTCGGAAGGTGACGCTTCCAATTTGTCGGTGACGATCGACATCTTCCTCGGGAGGGATAGTTCACTTGGCAAGTGTGGAGAACTACGACACTCCAAAATAGCCACTGACTGGGTCAGTTTGCCGTCCGGGCGGTGGTTTGCACTTTTTGGTCAGTAGAAACCGGGTTTCGGGCGTGTAACTTTAACTTAAAACTTGGGGAAGCCTGGGATGTGAAATGTCCCCAAAACAGAGCTTTTCGGCAGGGGTTGAGTTGGTTGACGCTTTTAAATTGTGTAGGGTCTTAGATATTTGACCACGGTCCGGGGCCGAGACTGGTTAAATTGATCACAAAAAACTCAGGGAGTTTGTCCCATGGAGGGTTAATTTAAAAATTGTCTAAATTGTGTAGGTTTTGAAATGAGAAGCCTAAAATCTGTGCAGTTGTAATCATAGGACGTCTGTGTAAATATATTAAGAGACTTGTCTGAGTCTGTGAGTCAGGCTGGTATTATTTTTAGACTGTGTGTGTGTGTGTGAGAATGCAAATAAGGCAGCTGAGAGGTCAATAGAGTATGAGGAAGTTAATAGGGACTGCTAGACATTGCTGATGCATGTACTTAAGATGATGGTTATATAAAATAATCCCAGGGATTTGTTAAGCTTGGGTGGAGCATGTTGAGTTTTTTGCCACATGAGATGTGTCAAAAAAGAGAGGGATTTAAGATTTAATTTGTTTAATTTGAAATGGGTTTTACTAGGATTTTATAACGATTGGGGTTGTTTGATAATCTAGATATAGTAAAACTGAGGCGGAGATTGTTAATTCTAAAGAAAGGAGTAAAATGAACTGAATCCTGTTTAGAAGATAAATTGCTGGGGTTAATAAGAAGTTGTACACCAAACTTAAAGGGGAAATTGTGGGAATAAAGGATATGCTTTGGGGAAGATAGTGAAGATTTTATGAGTAGAAAATGTGGGATTTCTTTTTGATTTTTAGGATAAGTTGTAACAGTGACATAATGTTAGAATGTTGTTATAATGTAGGCTTTAGAAACAGATAGTAAATAGATTTATTTCTAGGGTAGAGGAGAGCTTTTATGAGGATGTTAAAAGTCTCGCTGACTCAAATGAATAATATTGGAGATTATATATGTAGAAAGGATTTTTTCATACACATTGCATTTTTGTGCCTTTGACGGAGTTGTGGCTCAGAGAGTCGTCTCTTGAGGGTCACAAACTTTTGGTTAACGTTATGATTAGCCAATCTACTGTGAGAATGACCTGAGTTTTGAAGGATTGCACACGCTTACAGACATATAGAGTTCATTAAGACCTGACAGTATTGATTCCAGGCAAAAGGCCTGAAATCCATTTAGCATTTAATTGAATAGGAGTTTCGTTTGTAACTAAACTGGGTGACATGTAAAATATGGAGATAACACATGCAGTTCTAAATTAGTCCTCTTATATAAAATGCAGTTACAGAATAACAAATGCTTGTTGAAGTAAAAAAGTTGTTGTTTAAAACAGAAGCAAAGGGAGAAAGCTTATATATGTTGGTTAAGTCTGATAAAGTTTAAGTTAGAAGGAGTCATTACATTAAAAGCAGCAAAATGAAATAAAATGATATATTCAAACAGGTTATCACCCAGGAAATGGGAGTTCAAAATACAGTTAGAGTTCAGCTTTTAGCTATGATGAAGTTTATCTAGGAGCAATTAACTAGGTGCTTACACTTAGTGATTAAAGTGGTTGTTTTTTCTTTGATCCTTTAGTAGAATAAGTGTTTAGGATTTTTCTTGTGAGAGGTGACTTTAGATGAGAGGTAGGCCCTTGCAGCAGGGACAGTTTTGTGCACAGGATGTTGATGATCAGATAAGGAGCAAAGAGGAAGCACATGCAGAGACGTGCTTCCTTTGATCCTCTTAAAGACAACGCTTTCAGAGGTTCACAAATGCTGAGTAATGTTGAATAAGATATGAAAATAGATGTCGAAAGACCAAATACGTAATTAGGTTCATGTTTTGAGTAACATTAGGTTGAGTAACATTAGGTTTGAATAAAGAAGACAACTGAGGGACATAAGGCAGGGAAGCCGTACTAGGGAGAAAGTGTTTTGTTTCCTTTGCAGGTGGCCAGATTTCCACTAGAGTGGGACCCAGAAGAGGAGCAGAGACCACTTAAGCATGAAGTGTTCTCAAGTGGGAGCGGGCATTTTATAACTAAGACCACCTAGATGACATGAGGTTGTCTGATTGGTTAAGTCACAGGATGCCAAGAGAGGGTCAGAGCTAAGAACAGTGATCCTAAATGTCCATGACGTCAGGGGTGGACAGGGAAACAGTTGAATGGGCCAAGGAGTGACCCAACATAATGTATGGCGACCTCTGGTGTGCCAGAGGTCGAGAGTGGGAGTATCGAGAGGAGAAATATTTTACTGCTATTATTTGCTGCTATTTTATAATCATCATTAACATTTCATGTTAATAGTGATGTTGCATTCAGATGCATTCAGATGTTCAAATATATTGGTATTATATTAGTCTTTATTACAGGTCCAAAGAAGAACCATGTTAAATGGTTGAGTTGAATCTATAATTTAAATGTTATTAATGCTTTTATGATCTCTGTGTAGAGGGCAGAGACAGGAAAATACTCTCTGTGCCAAAATGGGACAGGAAATGCGTCTGCAGAGCATACTTTTGCAGAAGTGAAACTGAAGCCAGAGTTTAAGTGCAAGGGTGTTTAGTATGCACACTGCGGATTAAGCCTTAAGTAGTTGGGGTAGACTGAAACAGTTGTTTATATATTTCACATATAAGTCAAGATCATTACACACAGGATGGCCTTTGCCTGGTTGGTTGCTTAAGTTGAGGTCAACTAAGGTTCAGAAAGCAGATGCAAACTCTGCACGTACAGACAGACAAATAGTGACAGGTCATGACACGTACTTAGCATACACTGCGGACACATACACACCATGGTAGATCTATTTTGGTAGGGCAGAAATGCAGAAGTGTGCCGACGTACTTAGAGGAAGTGCACCAGACGAGCGACAGCGAAGAGGGGAAGCACCGACCCGAAGACAATGTTTTTTAGAGCGATGTTAAGGTCATGGAACATTTTGTGGTTTGGATTGACGTAAGCTGTACTATTGTCTATTTTTGTAAAAGAGGGGGGCTTTGTTATTGTACCCATATAAAACCTTGTCTCATGATTGTAAGTTCAGTTCGACGCTGAAATCTGCACAGCGGTTGAACTCACACATGTGTTTATTAAAATACTGTCTAATTGCACACGCCTGGATCTGTGGTTATTTATGGATTCATCTCTCAACATTGAACCCTAACAATAGTAAGTGGTGCTGTAGCTGTAGCTGCAGAAACGGGTGATGCTGCAGCTGCGGCTGCAGAAGTGGGAGGTGGCGGTGCATATGGTGGTGGATTAAGACGCATATTGCGAGCACTGCACAGTGTCTCGTCTTCTGGTTTTACTAAGCTGGCAGTTAAGTTCTGTTTTTCTGACTTTTTATCTTTTTCTCTTGTTTTTCTTTTTGTTTTCCTCTCGTCTAGCTGCTTCTTCTTTCCAGGCCTGGAAATATTGTGATTCTTCTTGTAGCGTTTTCCTTTCTTTTTAAGTTTTTGTTTCTGCTATTTCTTTCAGAAGAGCTTCTTTCAGCTGTGTTAGTGCTGAGGGGCTGCATTCCCCTCCCAAGTGGGACATTTTGTTTTTAGGATTTCTCCATCTACAAGCACTGATTTGTCCGGGCGCCTGGACATTTTTTTTTCTAACCACTGCTCGTCAGCAGTGAATTTTGTGGGCTGATTCCCCATTGTTACAACACACCTGCAGAGCTTTCTCTGGTATGAGACTCAGGAGTGGTTGCTGACACGCCCTTCTACTCCGGGGCTACTTTCTCATGAGCGGTGTCAGTTTTACGGGACAGAACCCAACCTACTTCTTCGTCACCAGTACTTCAGCTTTTGCAGGATACACAAGGAAAACAATAAAAACAATGGAAGTAGTTCAGCAGCTTATTGTGCTGTAAAATCAACTTACTTCCAAACACATACACAAAACAAATATACATACACACAGATAGACATTTTGCGCTAATTTGTCACTTAAGTATTTCACGGTCACTTCTGAAACCAGTCTAAACACAGTTCCTTGTGGCGAACTTAAACCTTATTTGTCACGAAGTATTTGACGGCTACTTCTGAAACCAGTCTAAACACAGTTCCTTGTGGCGAACTTAAACCTTATTTGTCACGAAGTATTTGACGGCTACTTCTAAAACCACTCTAAACTTAGTTCCTTCCGCGAACTCAACCTATTTCACATGTTTTTATGAAGTAATTCCGGCTACTTCCAACCTATTTTGCGCATTCTTCTAAACCCTTCCGGCGGTTTAAAACCAAAAAGTGTTTTCTCACCCTCAGTCGTCTTTTGCTGGTTGTTCAGGTCATCTGGCTGGACCCCAACGCCGTGGACCAGGCCCGGCCTGGATACGAATTTACGCCCAGGGCTTTCACCTCTACCTAGAGAGGGCTGTCGACAGACTTCGGTTCTGGCTTTCCCCACGCGTCAGGATGCAGCAATCAGACCTTATTGGAGTCACAGAAACGTGTCTGATGTTCCATCTCTAGGCTTGAAGGACCAATTTAAATGACAGGGGATTTCTTTAAATCACCCTGCCGTTGTTCAGTTGAGACGTCTGAGTCAGAAAACACACAAACACTGCAGAAGTTTTTCACTCATGAGGGGCAGTCGAGAACGCACGAACTGCTCCCCCACGACTGCTCTGCGACATTTATTTATACAAGATTGTCTGTATTGTGTGTGTGTGTGTGTGTGTGTGTGTGTGTGTGTGTGTGTGTGTGTGTGTGTGTGTGTGTGTGTGTTTGTTACATAGATAACATCATCACTCCAGTAGCGGGACTTTCCCTTTTCTACATCTAAATGTTCTCTGAAGACAGGAAGCGGTTAGTAGCTGCATCGGTTCATCACACAAGTTACTAGGTAAAAAGTCATTTAAACATGTGCTTAATAATAATATAAAAAGATACATTTCATATAGCTGATCATATTATACAATATTCTCTTAACAGACGGGAAGCAGCATGTGAGGCTGAGGAGCATCATATCCCACACACAGAACATCAGCACCAGCCTCCTCCAGGGGTGTGTTCTCTCCCTCTGCACCAGGGGTGTCAAAGTCCAGGTCTCGAGGGCCAGTGTCCTGCAGGTTTTAGATCTCACCCTGGGTCAACACACCTGAATCAAATGATTAGTTCATTAGCAGGCCTCTGGAGAACTTCAAGATTCCAAAGGCCTGTTGAGGAGGTCATTTAGACTTTTAAATCTGCTGTGGTGGATCAAGGACACATCTAAAACCTTCAGGACACCGGCCCTCGAGGCCTGGAGTTCGACAACCTGTGCTCTACACTAATGACTGTGCGACAACCTGTGCTCTACACTAATGACTGTGCGACAACCTGTGCTCTACACTAATGACTGTGCCTCAGTAGAACCAGCTCTGAAACTCCTGAAGTTCACGGATTGCAGCTCCTATTCAGAACGGAGACGAGTCCGCGTACAGACAGGTGGACCAGCAAGTCCACTGATGCAGTCAGAACCATGTTGAGCTGAACCTGCTCAAGACTGTGGAGATGATGGTGGACTTTTGGAGAAACTCTCCTCTTACAATCCTCAACAAACAGTACCCAATGTGTACCATCTTTTCATAGGATTTGAGGTGGTCCTCACACACACTCTGACTGAGAGAAGGCCAAGCAGAGGTTGTACTTCCAAACCAGGAAGTTCAACCTGGTCATCTTCTACACTTCCATCATCAAGTCTGTCCTATGCACATCAATCATTGTCTGATTCGGCCACAAAG
Organism: Oreochromis aureus; assembly: GCF_013358895.1. NCBI lineage: Eukaryota > Metazoa > Chordata > Actinopteri > Cichliformes > Cichlidae > Oreochromis > Oreochromis aureus. The sequence continues at coordinate 36,288,136 of NC_052943.1, forward strand.
CAGGACAGGGCCAGACTGCAATGGACAGTCAGGTCAGCAGATCATCTGTGCTGATCTTCCCTCCACCAGGGATGCGTCCAGGGCTGTATGTAGTGCCAATAAAAAAGACATTTCTTTCCTTGTATTTGTGTACAAACTTGGCTTAATAAAGTTGATTCCAATTCACTTAAAGAAGCAGAATGTGAACATAATCCACTGAGCAAATAGGTTAGTGGCATCACTACACAGCTGGGAAAACTGCTTTGTAAAATCTGAATGTCACTTCGAGGAGACACACTTGGTACAGTATTGCAGTGAATCTCTCTTTGTGTTAAACTTGGGTGAAACTGTTGTTCTCTTCTAAGCATCTCTGTCAAGTTCTCTATGTAAATGAGCTCTCTATATTGCCTCTATCTTCTGCTCTCTGTCCCAGAACAAGGTGGGAATCCTCCGCAGGGATCCAAGTTACTTCTCTTGTCAGAAAACAGACGGGATCATTGCTTTGTTCTGCAGCCCTGTTATCTTTGGCTGTGTGATAAGGAACTCCACAGAGTTTCCCTATCTGGAGGAAGAAGAAAGACAACCCCAAGGTAAGCTCAGATTATGACATGAATTTATCATTGCCATCACTTCTATTTACACCGGCTTTGTTGCTGCTTGCATGCACTCACAGTGAGACAAATGTGTATGCTTGTTTGCTCATGTGTCAGTGCAAGCTTTCATTAATTACACCAGAGAACTCCGCAGACTTCTTGACGAATCAAAAAAAAACATTTTCACTGTAGGTTAATGTATTCTAAAATATTTGATTATCATGTTGCTGCCACACCCTGTAGCCTGTAGCAAAATCCAAACTCCTGAGTTCTAACAACATTGATGTAAAATGAATAACATACTGTTTCCTTCTCAGTAAATAGCTCTCAACCCAGCATCGATCCCACTGTCATCATCGTCACACTAAATAAAGGAGTATCTGTTAGAGGGAAAAGGTAATCCACCCCTGCAGTACAGCTATGGGGACTCAATTCTGTTTTGTGAGTTGTGGCACTGGGATATTAATATACAAGGAAACACAATACAACCTTACACATTTGCTCATTTTCCAACAATAGTTTACATCTGTGCCCACACTGTCCCAACATAAATAAATAAAGATTTAATAAGTAAGAGTACCTGTTTGGAGTTTGAAGCATCTTCAGGCTCGAAATTAAAATGAGTTCCCTTATTTGTATCACATTTTTTTCTTCAACTTCATCTACTCTGTAAACACAAATATAATGTAGTGGGCAAATATGTATCGTAAAAATGATCGTATTTTACCCGCAAACAACAAACAAACACAAAAACAACCCTGCAGGGATTCTCACATATCTGGTTTGATATGTGGTCAGGTGCCAGGCAAGTTTGGAGGCCATGGTGGTCCAGTCTGTTTAAGGTTGCCTACTGGGACACAGAATGTCACCTCATTAGTAGTGAAGGAGCCTGAGCTAAACCACAAGGTTGAGAGATGCTGGCGAGATGTAGTGGGGTTCACTTCAACACAGTGCTCTGGAACTAGCCTCCTGGACTGGGGGCTAGACTGTGTTCCAGTCCAGAGTTGCCCTTGGTGACAGTCGGCATTTCGGGGTGAGTATAAATAGAGCTCAATAGACCATGTTCCCCTCGTAGTGATAATACCCAAAATAGATGGTGGACACCAGAGGTAAAGGGAGCCATCAAGCTGAAGAGCAGGTCCTGCTGGTCTTGATTAGCCAGTGGAACCTCAGAGGCAGCTGACAGGTTCTGTTGAGCTGAGATGAGTTTAGCTCTGGAAGTTGAAGGAGAAACTCGGGTGTGGAAGGAGTCAGGTGAGGCTGTGGCACAAGACTTTCAGATGGCCCCAAAGTGATGTAGGGTGGAGATCTTAATACCACGTGCCAAAGTAGTACAGTGCAGCTCCCCAAACTCTATTCCCACATAAGTCAATTATCTAAGTAATAGTGTTACATCCTTACTGCATACGGTCTGGATACTGTGGATCACCTGAAAAAGAAAACCTCAAATCAGAAGTACCTTGATCTTCATCTATCCTGAAAAAAGAGTGTGTTGTTCTAAGAGGAAAAAACATTGTAAAAATAGGACATCTGTCAAGACACGCTGTGTGGCAGGCAGGACTGGACCCAAATGCAGGACTTACAGACACAGAGGGATGAACTTAAATGGGCAGCTTTATTGCACTGTGCAAACACTCAAAAAATAAACTCACGAAATGCAAACCTAAACTGGAAACTAAGGACTTAAACACTAGGAAACTAAGAGAAAGGAACTAGGAGCGATGGAAACCAGGAATCTCACACAGCACATGGAGACATCACAACAACGGGCAGAGGGAAACACAGGGGTTACAAACACAAAGGATCACGAGGCGATGTGACACAGGAGGGGAATCACACACAATGAGACAGGGAGGAAGCAAAACTGAGTACACTGAACACAGTACAAGGAACTATCAAAATAAAACAGGAAACATGAGACATTCACAAAGATGCAGACTTGACACTGAGACATGCACGAACATAGAGACAAGGGGGACTCGACAGGAAACGAGGCACACGGGGACAGAGACTATTGTTGTGTTTAGCAGTTTCACCCCAGTTCTTTTTATTCCTCAGGCCTCCAGAGACGACACCGGAACTCAGTTTTATAGAAGCGACCCCCATTGTAAACCCCCCATGGTGTGTCGTAAACCTAAAACTGTGTTTGTGTATGTATGTGCGAACACGTGAGTCCACGTGTGTGTGTGGGTACCTGTGTGTGTGCATGTGTATATGTGTGTATGTGTCTCTGTATATGTGACTTCCTGATCGTCATAAAAGTCCACCTCCCCTCACCCAAGCTACACCAAACTCCTCTACAAAACATGGTTATCAGGTCACAAGCACTGAGACCCCTACTCTACATCCATTTGGCAGTTTCCACTGGGCCATTGGCCTCTTGTTGTCTTACTTTTACAGCTAAGCATGTGGAGGGTCTCCTGCAAACCTACTTCTAAGTTGTGACAGTTATGAGCCTTTATTACATTCAGGGTAACAGACTTCTCCTCTCTTTCCTGTCTGTTCCATACAGTCCTAGCATCCCCCCAACTGTAGCTTCCTGTCTCCTTTTATGACAGGCAGACCCCCATGGTCAATAAATTCCTCTCTCTGTACACAATTACACCCACACTCAGGCCTACAGCTAAAGCAACCTAAAACACACAGACATTCACAAACCCTTTTCTATTCCTCTGATCTACAACTGGACCCCATCATCTAAGCAAACTTAAGCACAATGAATCACAAACACAAATGGTGGGTCACCAGACCCAGGACCATGACATCATCACTGAATCTCTTTTGCCAGGCTGACACTAAGTCAAAGTTCTTTTGAACTGAGCATTCCTGTAACATTAACCAGTAAATGACTTCACAAATGAAAGTTTAACAACTACAGAAAACACAATCATAACCATCTCACAGGTGTATCATTATATATACAGCTACTTTCACCCGCCAGGGCCGCATAGACATCGGTGACCAGCATCAGACATCTGTTTCATTGGACTTTCATCGCACGCACAACATCCCAGATCACATAGCGAGACCAACGGGCTCCCCGTGGATTGTTATCGGGTCTAAGCGGCGGCGCAGACGGAGGGAGAGGAAGCAAAAGCGGGGCCGCAGGTCCGGCATCATGCTGAGGCCAAAAAACCAACCACACAAGCCACCTCTGCTGAGCCTCTATCTCTCCAATGCCAGATCCCTCATGCAAAACACGGATGACCTGGAACTGCAGCTAGTGGGAAATCGCTATGTTCGTGACTGCTGTGCCTTGATCATCACCGAAACCTGGCTTCACCCGGGAATACCCAATGCTAGCGTGCAGCTAGCAGGCCGCACTCTGCTCTGCTGGGACAGGACAAAGGACTCCGGTAAGAGCGGGGAGGGCGGCAGGGGGGCTCTATTTACGTGCATGAAAGCTGGTGCAACAACGGGACGATTATAAACAGTCACTGCTCCCCGAACCTCGAGTACATGTCAGTAAGATGCCGGCCTTTTTTTCTACCGAGAGCGCTAACAGTAGTGATCATCGCGGCTGTGTACATTCCACCCGATGCTAGTAAACACAGTGCTCTCTATCCTGCTGAACACCATTAATTAGCTGCATCGCTCCACTCACTGTAACAGAGCACGATGTCAGACGTGTGCTCCTAGCAGTGAACCCCAGGAAGGCGGCCGGTCCAGACGGAGTACCTGGCAAGGTGCTAAGAACATGTGACCACCAGCTCACTCTCATCTTCACCAGACTCTTCAACCTCTCACTGGATCAAGCAGCCATCCCATCCTGTCTAAAATCAGCCACAATCATCCCAGTGCCGAAGAAGTCTCCCATCACCAGCCTGAACGATTACTGCCCTGTGGCCCTCACACCAGACCAACCTGTTGCTGACCTTCTACCGCTCGTCCATTGAGAGCCTGCTAACCTACTGCATCACGGTATGGTACGGCAGCTGCACCAAGGCAGATAGAGCGAGGCTTCAGAGTGTAGCGACCGTGGCTCAGGGGGTTGGGAAGCGTATCTGCAACCGGAAGGTCGCCGGTTCGATCCTCGGGCTCTCTGTCCTGGTCGTTGTGTCCTTGGGCAGGTCCTTACTTACTGGTATTGGCCAGAGGGGCCGATGACGCAATATGGCAGCCTCGCTTCTGTCAGTCTGCCCCAGGGCAGCTGTGGCTATGACAGTAGCTTGCCCCCACCAGTGTGTGAATGAATAGTGGCATTGTAAAGCGCTATATGAAATCCAATCCTTTAGTCAAGACAGCACAAAAGATCATCGGCTGCCCTCTCCCATCCCTGATGGACATTTATTCCTCCACTCAAAAACAGTTTCTTCCCTGATTCCATAACCACCCCTAACTCATACATGCACTGATAACAGCCCCCCCCCCCCCAATTTTTCCCATTTCCACTGTGCAATACCAAACTCTATGTGCAATAACCCAAACTGTATATACACAACACTATTTATTACATATTACTTTTTAAAAGTGGTTGAGATGAGATGCTCTGTATCTCATTTTACAACTGTATATTCTCCAAACCGTCATCGTGTCTATTACACTCCATTCATTCAAGATGTATTAATGCTTCAACCTTAGATATAATGAATCTATCTCTATTAATGGGCTACGTAACACCAGAGGTGGCAAAAGTATGGACATCATCTACTTAAGTAGAAGTACAGAAGTGTTAAAAAATACTCCAGTAAAAACTGAAGTACTGATTCAACTTCTTTACTCAAGTAAAAGTAAAAAAGCACTGGTTCTAAAATGTAGTCAAAGTAAGAACATAAAAGGTAGCTCTTTGGAGGACGTTTCTACCTGTGATTTTTGTGCAAAGCTAACTGAGCCTTGTGCTATATTAATGTAAAAATAAATAAACTTCATTTCACTCTAAATATTAATTCTAATAAAGATACTCAGCTTTATCATGAGCATAGAAGAAGAAGGACTATAAAAACAACTCTGTGTTCTCTTGGCTCCACTGTAGAGGATGGCTTTGACTATGAACAGGATAATTAGTAGGGAGAGTATTTTCATGCAACCTTTAAATAGCACAGTTACTCCACCTCAGTTTGTTCTGCAGCACGTTTCACTAAATGAAAAAGCATAACGTCACATGTACAGACCCAGCATCTGATTTAAAAACATGAGGACTTACATGGAAGTGAAGCTAGCTCTCATTCTTCTCTCTCTGTCAAATACAGCAGCAGGACCTTTAGCTGCAACACAAACAGTTTGTGTGCTAATGGTCATTAAACTGATAGAAACGTGGCATTTGAAACTGCCACTTAAAAAATATTACTCCCTTAATGCTCCTCGCTCCTCTTTTGTAGTGCTAGCTAGATGCAGAAGTAGCGCAACTGCAATTTATGGACAATTGCAGTCGTTAAATATCGATAAATACAAACACCGTCGCACTTTTAGCCCCTGACTTTGGCACGAGGCTTTGCCTCGTTCATCTCTTTTTACCTCGGGATTAATACATGCCTTTCATATGTTAGTGTTTAGACTCAAACCCGTTTGATGTTTCAAGGCCCACAGTGACAGCTAATAATAATTCACGTCAAACTAAAAGTAACAAGCCCGTTTTGAAAATGCACGCAGTAGAAAGTGCATGGTTGAAGAGTTAGCTCATCACAGCACAGAAAAAGCTTTAGTGAAGGTTACAAATGATCTTCTTATGGCCTCTGACAGTGGACTCATCTCTGTGCTTGTCCTGCTAGACCTCAGTGCTGCGTTCGATACTGTTGACCATAATATCCTATTAGAGCGATTAGAACATGCTGTAGGTATTACAGGTACTGCACTGCAGTGGTTTGTATCATATCTATCTAATAGACTCCAATTTGTCCTATTTGTTCATGTAAAAAGGGGGTCCTCCTCACACACAGAGGTTAATTGTGGACGACCATTTGTGTTTACACTAAACACACTTCCCTTACCCATTATTATTGAAGACATAACATACATTTACTGCCCTTAAACACCGAGCTCTGGATAAGTAGAAGATGGATGGACATTATTAGTCATGTCATTGTGATTTGGGGATCAATGATCAGTCTGAAAAATCCCAGAATCAGCTGTGATGAAGGAGTGCACACACAGTTCAGTATCACAGAGAGAACAAACAGGGGAATCCATGTCGGGCACAGAACACACTTCAGTTCTTTAGAAATGCAATAGAAGCTTTATCCAAATGTCAGCAAGCTTTTTTTGTCCCCACAAAGCCATTGTGCTGTTTGTACAGTGTCATCCTCTGCTCTCCCACAAGCCTCTGGGGCCTCGTCTTGACCACCTGGCAGGGGTTTCTGTGTTGGAACTGACCTTCTCCAGTCTCAGCACGCCATCCAGACCGGGGAATGAGTGATTTATTTCTTTTTTATCTTGACATCCTCAAAGCCATAACTGTTTCTATGTATATGAGGCCAGTTGATGCAGCCCTGATGGAAACAAGTCGTGCACCTGTGTGTCTTTGAAGATAAATCTGCTTTTATTCCAGCACTGTCACGTGTTTATACTTCTTTTCATCCAAACCTTTAAAAGCATGTAATCTCACCTCCAGATCTGTTTTAGTCCACTGATATCTGACGGGGGAAAAACAAGCAGTGTGACACGCTAGGTGAGGATCAAAGACTCCTTCACTTTAGAGAGAAAGAAAAAAATGTGGAAGCTGAGCTGGAATATTAAAAAAGCGATATCAGCATATAGCAACTCAGTTTCCCAAACTCTGCCTCACACTCCGATGTTTTCCTCACAATATCAGGACTCTGCTCCCTCAGTACAGTTATGGATGTATCGCGAGGTCTGTTTGCATCGTAGCCTGGAGCTCTCTCCTGCTAACGCTCTCAATGGATTTATCAGACACGCCATGCTTTTGAAGACTGTAAACCAGGGCTGAGCTTTTATGTCATGCAAAGCAGGAACGCCAAGTGTAATCACACAGTTTATGATTAGTATACTAAATACTCTTTAAATTCACACATTTGACCCACTTAGTGTATAATTGCACAGAGCAAGAAGCAAGATTTTCCTAAATGTGTTTTCACCAAAACGCCCCTCACATGGTTTGACTGAGCGAGCAAAGATATTGTTGTGCTGTTTGTTTTGCTTGGTTCATTCAGGAAGACAACAATCACTGGGCTGGAAGAACTGCATCAGTCCCTGCTATGCACTAATGGCTCCTGCAGCAGGCTGACATTACACAGCGTAATTACTAACAGAGAGGAAGGTGGCCACCACAGCTCATAATGTGACATTTACCCCAGTTTGTCCCTTTAGTGTGATTTTTGCTCTTTGGTGAATCTCGGCCAGGTCAAAAATGCAAAGCCAATGCAGGCTCCTTTGGACCACCATGCTGGTCCTACCGGGACACATGCTAAGCATGGTGTGAAGGTATAATGAACTTAATATTTAACTGGTATTTAATTGTTTTATGATTGTATTATAGGGGGTCTTGACAATATTAATTGCCCTGAGGTGACTGTAATTTCGTGCTATGTAAATCAAATTGAATTGAATTATTACATGGAGTGGGAGGAGCTACTGAGTGTGTCGGCAGGAGCTGCAGCTCCTCTTATATGACGGGCATGTTTTTACCTTGTTCTTTAACAAATTCCTCTCGAGATTTAATCAGATCAACATGATCTGTGCTCACTTTAATGTCCAGGCCTAAGTGTTGCCTTAAAGGGCGTGTCCATAACACCATGGTGTTGTTGAATACCTCCTACAGTGGACAGGAAGTAACTTAGCTGTGCAAACAGCCAGTTAGACTCCAGATATCCATGTGACTGCATGAAACGCCTCGATCACACCCCAACGTAAAGGAAGGTGTGAGTGACCTGTTATTGCTGCTTGCTGCTTTATTTTTGTGACTCAGTTGCAGAAAATATGACCAACAGGAAGTAAAATTGGTCAACAAACTATATGTAGAGGTAAAATTATCCACGGTCATGAGAAATGAGTGGACCGAGCGACTGGTCCAAACAAGTCATGATATGAAATGTCTGCTTTTTACCGACCGATGTCACACAGACACTTTAGGTGATCCAGGCCCGGACGTGTGTGCAAACATATAGATGTAGACGAGCTTCCACTTCACAGCCATGAGCTGCATTTGTGTGTGTAATAATGTAACTATATTCAAGAATAACGTCGTCCTCACAAAGCACAGTCCTGTTCGTTAGACACAGTGTTTATGTGTTTGTCCTCTGTTCATTCTAATGTGTGTGTGCAGCTGAAGTCTGAAGCTTGTCCCCTTTTCACTAAAACATAAATGCCACGCTGATTTGCATCTCCACTACAACCATTTGATGGTTTTTCCAGTACAGTGTGATGTATTGAAATGCATACTGAGAGATTTCGCACAGTGATGGGATGCATCAACGTGCCTCTCTCTGTTTGACAAACCTGGGGTGTTTCCAGCATTCCAGCCCTACTTTGGTGCTTTATATGCAACATGTGATGACCTGAGTAAATGATGCTCACACTGAAAAGGATTTGATATTAACAACACTCATGGATAACAGGAAGTGAGCACACAGTTAGCCAGAGAAATGCATTCACAGGCTGAGTAACGATAGATGCACATTGACGGGAGTGGAAGCAGCTACCATCAGACAACAGTAGCTTTGTGATTTTTTGACAGGCTGGACTTTGATGTCCAAGTCGAGATGTTATGTTCACTCTTGGATTTTCAGTAATTACACCAAACGTGTTGTTGTTCCTCACTGAGACTGTGGACTCAGCTACACGGAAGCTGCCCATGTTTGGTTCCCAGCACTCTGCTGACAGTTCCACTGTGAGCTGGAACGTTGCTCTGAGTCCTTACTCTGATGTTATGTTAGCTGTGTTCATCTGGTCCAGTACTACTGTTGGAAATTACATTTATATGTAATCATTCCAATGATTTACATCTAATTTACACTAGACTGTCCACCGCCCAACCTCTCGCTTTACAAATAACTCCAGGCTCACCATATATCCAACACATCATCTGAAGCTTTCTTAATCTTTCCCAAATTATGAAATGTTAAAACTTACCCAAAGCATTTTGTCCTGAGGATATAACAGAATTTGAACTCTCACAGAGAATAATTCATCCATCCATCTTCTTCCCCTTATCCAAATCAAAGCAGTGGGCTAAATCATTCTGTCCAAACCAAACGGGGACAAGAAGTGGGTCATACATTCAAACACAGTGAGTGGGAGTCGTTATGTGCCGGAGCTTATCATGTAACACTCCACACACACTTTCACAGTTTAAAATTATTCACAAAACTTATTTTACATGAGGACGACTCAACATGATGAATGAATCCGTATCAGGTGTTTGTCCTGGATGTAAGACAGACACAGGTAACCTCACCCACCTGTACTGGAAACGCAAGGATTCAAGAAGAATTAGCAGGAGACTGTCACATTCGAGATTCCCTGTAGCATTCCCAGGTCGGAGCACCCAGTCCAGCTCTATCAGGTGACATATGTTTGCCATTAGTGTGATAAGTATGGCTGGTTTCTGTTTGGTAGTAAATGTGTGGTCCTCTGGCCTAAAGAAATCAGTAACCAGGACTGTGTGTGTTCATTCATGTTATAACCTTCATTTAGAAACTTTATTTTGTCTTTACTTGTGTTATTTTTGTCTAATATTTAAATAAAACATTTAAGTGTGACAAATGTAGAAAAAAAATGGGAAATCAGGACGTGTGCCACCCACCCTGTATGTACATATATTCATACATTAAAACTGCATCTGCAACTAATCACATATTCGATTTATTTTCCAAGAACTGCAAGAATCCATCATCAGCACAGACCGAGAAACCTCTGCTGAAAGACACCGAGGTGATGAGTCCGAGGCTTCCTACCCCTGATGATAGACCAAGACACATTCAGCAGTGTGTGAGGAAGACTAAGAGGAGGAAGAGTCAGCCAGTGCCATGGTGAGGGATGAAGAGGAGAACGAGGGCAGAGCAGACAGACTCATGTTGAAAATATGTTGTTTTTGATTCATGTTCAATTATCATCATCATCATCATGGTTTATTTATATAGCACTTTAAAAACACACAAGGCTGACCAAAGTGCTGAACAACAGAAATATAAGAAATACAATAAAATAATAAAAATAGTTATAACAATAAAATATAAGTAAATACAAGTCAGTTAACCACTGAGTCAAAGGCCAGCGAATAAAAATGCGTTTTTAATCTGGATTTAAAAACCAGCACTGATGTCGATTGCCTAATGTGAAGAGGAAGATTATTCCAAAGTTTTGGAGCCACGATAGAGAACGCTCGGTCTCCTCTCAGTTTCAGCCATGATTTGGGGACTGAGAGCAACAGCTGCTCAGCTGACCGGAGCGAACGAGTGGGGACATGGGGCTTCAGCAAATCAGACAAATATGCAGGTGCCAGACCATTTAAGGATTTAAAAACCAATAAAAGGACTTTAAAATGAATCCTAAATTCAATTGGAAGCCAGTGTAGGGAGGCCAGAACCGGAGTAATGTGCTCAAATTTCCTTCAACCAGTTAAAAACCGTGCCGCAGCATTCTGTACTAGTTGCAGGCGTGTCAGAGTGCCCAGTCCAACCCCTATTAAAAGGGAGTTGCAATAATCCAAGCGTGAGGTTATAAAAGCATGGATAACAGTCTCCAAATCACGCCTTGAAAGAAAAGGTTACCTTCGACAGACCTGAGTTGATAGAATGATGATTTCACCACCCCATTCACGTGGCCATCAAAAGTAAGTGGAGGATCGATTTTTACCCCAAGATTGGTAATCAAGCTCTTTAGGTGAAGGGTCAGAGCAGCAAGGTCAACATCAGGGGTATCAGAGGAACGATTCGGGCCGAACAGAATTGCTTGCGTTTTACATTCATTAAAAAAAATTTTTTTCAATATATTTTTATTGATTTTATAATTGGACAGTATACAACAACCACCTTCAAGAGAACACAATAGAAGGTGGACAGCAAGTCAACAAGGTGGTAATACAGCATATATAAATGTTAAAACAGAGTACATTTCACTTAAGTTTATCCATCAGGCTAATGACTGGTTGCCAAATCTTATAAAACACTCTCTCTCGGTTAGACAAGGTAAACCTGATTTTCTCCAGATGGAGTACATTTCCAAATTCTCTCAACCACATTTCGAAGGTAGGAGGTTTATCAGACGTCCAGCAGAGAAGTATCAGCTTTCTAGCCACAAGTGTAGTCATTGACACAACCTGCGTCCCTGTCTTGTCCCTTGCCCATCCCGGTTCAGACACCCCGAACAATGCTGCAAAGGGGGTACATGGGACCTCCCTGCCAATGGCTTTAGTCAGAAAATCAAACAGATGATTCCAAAAAAGCTGTAGTTTTCGGCACTGAAAGAAAAGGTGAGATAAAGTTCCTCGATCACTTGAACACTTAACACAGAGGGCTGAAATGTTCTTATATATTTTTTTCCACTTTAGTGGGAGAAAAATGCAACCTATACACAACCTTAAATTGGATCAGATTATGTCTAGCATTTATAGAACTACAATATATACTCTTAATGCACTCTTGCCAAACATCATCAGTAACATCCACCCCCAGTTCTTCCTGTCACTGCTCCCTAAAAGTATCAGATGAAGGACTGTATATATCTAGTAAGGCCCTGTAAAAGCGAGACACAGCACCTCCAGTGTAGGGCTCAACTGACACGAAGCTGTCAAGCACTGAGTTTCGAGGAATCAAATGATATTGTGGAACAGATGCTTTGATGAAATGTCTCAACTGTAAAAATCTGAAAAAATGTGAATTAGGAAGATTAAATTTCACCCTCAGTTGCTGAAAAGATGGAAAATGCCCATCAATGTAAATATCTTTGAGGGAACAAATTCCTCTTCCTTGCCATGTCACAAACGTGATGTCCTCCAGCCCAGGTCTGAAGGCATGATTGTTACAAATTGGAGCATCCAGATACATTTTAGGAGCCTTTACTGTGCCCAATAGTTGGTTCCAGACCTTAATTGAATTTTGAATTACAGGATTTCTGCCATATAGTGTATTCTTCACTTTTATCGGGCTATTAAGCAGGGCTGGAAGACAAATTTGTCTACAAGACAGGTGTTCCATCATCAACCATGAAGGCTGTCCTTCCAAATCAGCACCTGGAGTACACCTTCGCCAAAATGAAAAAATATTTAAGTGTGCAGCCATATAATATAATCTAAAATTTGGGAGTTCAAGGCCACCACAAGTCTTATGTTTAACAAGATTCTAGGAACCTTACCCGACCACACAAAGGAGGATACAATAGAATCCAGCTTTTTAAACTATGACTGGGGAATGCACACTGGGATTGACTGAAAGAGGTACAAAAATCTGGGCAAAACTACCATTTTGATGGCATTAATCCGCCCCACCATGGAAATTGGCAATGTGATCCAAAACTCAATATTCTTCTCCAACTGATTAACTTTTCTATCCCAATTTTGCTTTAAAAGTTGTGACACCTTACGTGTGACTGTGATACCGAGACATTCAAACTTATCTAGCGCTATTCTAAATGGAGTATTATGCAGATAAGCCATGTCCACCCCATCCGACAGAGGCATAAGTTCACTTTTCGTCCAATTTATCTTATACCCTGAGAGAGAGCCAAATTCGTCAATAAGCTGCAATAGTGGACTGATCGAGGTCTTAGGTTTTGATATGAATAAAACGACGTCATCAGCATAAGCAGAGAACTTATGAGGAATACCCTGATGTATAATCGGTAGTATATCAGAACTTAGCCGTATACGAGCTGCTAAAGGTTCTAGGGCCAGGGCAAAAATAAAAGGAGAAATGGGATCTCCCTGTCGCGTGGCCCTGTGCAATCAAAAAGGGTTTGATACATCATTATTAGTCCTTACCGAGGCCATAGGTCCTTTGTACAAAATTCTAATCCAATTGATAAAAGAATCACCAAATCCAAATTTGGATAATACAGTAAACATATACGGCCACTCAACCTGATCAAAAGCTTTTTCAGCATCCAAAGCTATTACCACAGAGTCATCTGAACACCTAGCAGGACTATATATGAGATTAAATAATCTATGCAAATTAAAATAAATGTAGCGGTTAGGGATAAACCCTGTTTGATCTGGATGTATAAGTTTAGCAATATGATCTTTAAAGCGGTTTGATAAAACTTTGTTAATATCTTGGTCTCAACAGAAAGGAGAGATATAGGCCGATAGGACGAGACAGACATAGGATCGCGATCTTTTTTAAGAATCAATGAGATTACACCATGATACAATGGACTTGGCAAAGAGCCAGACAATTTTGAATAGTTAAACATACGCAAAATCAGAGGGGCTAGCAATGAGGTGTAAGCTTTATAAAACTCTGCTCCAAAACCATCCGGCCCAGGGGCCTTATTATTTGACATCTGTTGAATAGCTGTCCTAATCTCATCTAATGTGAAGTCCGCCTCCAAATCTGCAACTGCCTCATCATCTAATTTTGGGAGATTACACTTTTCCAGAAAGTCCTCAATTAATGACTGACTCACAGAACTTTTAGAGCTATAAAGATTACAATAAAAATCTTCAAAACACTTGTTTATTTGTTGGGGGTTTCTAGTGGTCCGCCCATGTTCGTTATTGATCGATAGTATCGTTTGTGATGCTTGTGTTTTCCTAAGTAATCTTGCAAGTAACCTATGAAGCTTATCACCCAATTCAAAAAATCTTTGCTTACACTTAGTGATTTGAAGGCAAACTTGTTTGCTGAGCAGAGAATTATACTCACACTTCAATTTAGTAATTTTGCCCAGTAATTCTATTGTGGGAGAGAATTGATAAGTTTGTTCTAGCTGCTGTATATTTGACTCCAGATCCTTCAAAGCCATTTCCTGGGATTTACGTTTAGCTGCAGAGAACGAAATAATGTGGCCTCGAATTACCGCCTTCATACTCTCCCAGAGAATTGCATCGTTAACATCACCTTTATCATTGTCATTAATATAATCCAAGATGTGCTTCTCCAATGTCTTATGAAAGGTCTCATCTTTAAGCAGAGTTGGATCAAAGCGCCAGTTTCTTCTCTGTAAGTTAGCTAAATCTGCAAAATCCAGATTAATGGACACAGGGCTATGGTCAGAAATTAAAATAGGATGGTAGGTAACATCCCTCATAATTGGAATAAGTTTAGAGTCCAGAAAGCTATAATCAATACGGGAGTACGACCCATGAACGGAAGAGAAAAAGGAGTAAGCCCTGCCTGTGGGATAAAGTAATCTCCAAGTATCCACCATGTTCATATTTTTCAACGCACTCTTCACAACATGACTGGATTTAGACTGTTGGGTATGAGCCGATGCACTTTTATCCAAACAGGTGTCCAGTACCAGATTCATATCCCCAGCCATTATAATATTAGAATTATTCACATTTGGCAACAGCTTAAAAGTCTTTTGAAAAAACTCAGGGCAATCAAAGTTAGGACCGTATACGTTTACAAAAGTGACGGGTAAGGAGTTCAAGAGACCTGTAAGAATTAGGTACCTTCCCCCTGGATCCACAGTAACTGTGCTTTGACAGAAAGGAATATTCTTCCTGAACAAAATTGCAACCCCTCTTGCTTTAGCTCCAAAATTAGCATTGTATGCCTGACCCAACCAATTAGCACGGAGCACAGATTGAACCTTGCGCTTAGCATGCGTCTCCTGTAAAAAAATGATGTCAGGTTGCAATAGTTTAAGGTGTGTGTAATATCCTAGGATTAAGGGACCACGGAGACCATGTTTAACTCACAGTTACTTCTTTTATTGCGGGAGACGGGGCCTGCGCCCCACAGACTGAAAACTCTCCAACAACTGTTGCCCCCTGGTGGACAAATCCCTGCCACAACATAACATTCCTCCCCCCTTAAACTGAAACTACTCTGTAGTTTTACTGACTACAGCAAATACCCATAAACAAAAACTTCACCTTATTAAAAATACAACAACCCCGTCCCCAGCCGTTATTGAAATTTCACTCTGTAATAATGAACCTTTAGTCCAACAGTCTTAGGTTAACGTATAACAGTTCACCGTAATCTCCTTATTATCATCAATCACGGCACAAAGTCTCTCAGGTGCTCCGGAGGTCTCTTGGTTCTTTGCGATCGCCGTAACCCAGTGGCTGGTGATTCCTGTGAATCACTACTCTCCATATGTGGCTTCACCACCGGTGTAACTTGCACCTCCATGTGTCTCTCATCCGTGTCTCCTGTCTCAGCGCTGATGTTTGGGGCTGCCTTTGGCGGCTCGCCTGGGTGGCCTTCAGGCATTCCTGCTGCCAGGCACGGCTCCAGGCGGGCAAACAGCTGATCTACGTGACGCCTCACCACTGTCCCATTGCCCAGCATCACCAAGTAGGAAACCGGCCCTGTCATCTCCTGTATAAGTCCTGGTATCCATTTGGGTCCTCTGCCATAGTTTCTGGTATATACTGTGTCTCCAATAACAAACATGCGCTCCTTGGCATGTCTATCATGATACAGTCTTTGGCTATCTTGTTTTGCTGTCACTTTCTGTTTCAAATCAGGGTGTATAAGATCAAGAGTACACCTCAACTTCCGGCCCATCATCAACTCAGCGGGAGACTTCCCTGTTGTGGACTGTGGTGTGATTCGGTAACTAAACAGAGCCCTGTTTAACTTGGTTGCCAGTGTGTCTCCAGTACTCTTTTTCATGAGTTCTTTAAACGTTTGCACTGCTCTTTCTGCTAACCCATTGGATGCTGGGTGATATGGAGCGGAGGTGACGTGAGTGATTCCATTCTTTGCCATGAACTCTTTAGTTTGTGCACTTACAAAACACTGGGCATTGTCTGAGACCACCATCTCAGGAAGGCCGTGCGTGCTGAAACAGTTTCTCAGGCAGTCTATGGTTGCAGCTGCTGTAGCGGATGGAACTGGATACACATCTAACCATTTGGAGTGGGCGTCCACTATTACTAAGAACATTTTACCCAAAAACGGGCCAGCATAATCGATATGTATCCTTCTCCAGGGCTTTTCTGGCCACTCCCAGGGGTGTAGCGGTGCCTCTTGCGGCCTGTGCCTATGTTCTTGACATGTACTACAGGACCTCACCTTGTCTTCAATGTCATTTTCCATATGCGGCCACCACATGTAGCTTCTGGCCAGGCCCTTCATGCGGCTCATTCCTGGGTGTGACTGATGTAGCTGTTCCAAAAGGGGGCGTCGACCTTGTTCTGGTATCACCACCCTCGCACCCCACAGCACACACCCATCCTGCACACTCAGCTCCTGTTGTCTCTGTCTGTAGGGCTGAAAATCAGGATGCTGCGTAGTGGGCCATCCTCTCCAAGCATACTCACGCACTCTGGAGAGTATGGGATCTTTGGTTGTCCATCTTTGCAGCTGCTCAGATGACATCACTCCCTCCTGGTCCTGATCTACCATCAACACCTGGTCCTTAGCTGCCACCTCTTTAGGGAGTTTCTCTGGAAGAGGGAGACGACTCAGACCATCAGCATTACTGTTATTTTTGCCTTCTCTGTATTTAATGACATACTCATAGGCTCTTAATAACACCGCCCATCGCATGATCCGCTGTGACGCCATCTGAGGGACGGCCTTCAACTCATGAAACAAACTTATCAATGGCTTATGATCCGTGATAATCATAAACCTCCGGCCGTACAGGTACTTATGAAAATACTGTACACCAAATATTACAGCCAATCCTTCTTTATCCAGCTGTGAGTAGTTCTTTTCTGCTGCATTCAGGGTGCGTGATGCAAACCCAATGGGTTTTCCTGACCATCTGGCATGCGGTGAGCTAGTACTGCTCCCACTCCATAGGGGAGGCATTGCACGAAAGAATTAATTTTTTTGCTCATCATAGTGTACCAATACACTGCTTGACTGCAACAGTTCCTTTGATTTGCAGAAAACCTTCTCCTGTGCTGGTCCCCAACACCACGGTTCCCCCTTTCTCAGAAGCTTGTGCAGTGGGGCCAACAGTGTGGACAAGTTTGGCAAGAACTTATTATAGAAGTTCAACAACCCCAAATAAGCTTTCAGCTCTGTCACTGATTTTGGGGATGGCGCCTCCTGCACTGCTTTCACTTTCGCTGGCACTGGATGTAAACCGGTCTTATCCACCCGATGTCCTAAAATGTCACTTCCTTCTCCATGAATTGACATTTGCTCCTTTTTTAAGCGCAGGCCCGCCTCCTCCAAGCGCTGCAGCACTCCATCCAGTGTTTGAAGATGTTCTTTGTCATTCTTTCCCGTCAAGATGATGTCATCCAGATACACTGCGACATTGGTCAGACCTTGCAACACACTCTCCATGGTGCGCTGAAAAATGGCAGGACTTGAACTCACACCAAATGGCAACCTGGTGTATGTAAACAAACCCCTGTGTGTGTTCACTGTGACATACTTTCTAGATTCATCATCAAGTACAACCTGTTGATATGCGTGACTCATATCTAACTTGGTGTATTTTTTTCTCCTCCCGCCAGCCCGCTATCATGTCCTCCATTCGTGGAATGGGGTATTGTTCTACAGGTGACACCTTGTTAACAGTCAGCTTGTAGTCACCACAAATTCTGGCGCTGGAGTCTGGCTTTAGTATGGGTACGATGGGTGCGGCCCACTCTGAGAATTTCACTGGTTGGATGATCTCCTCCTTCAACAGTCTCTCCAGTTCCTGCTCCACTTTCTTTTTCATAGCAAATGGAACTGATCGGGGCTTATAGAAGCACGGTTTGGCATCACTGGCTACATGTATCTTTGCTGCAAACCCCTTTAGTGTTCCCAACTCATCCTTAAACACTGTTTCATGTCTGGCCAGTATCCGCTGTAAGGCATCATCTCTGCCTTCTATCTTATGTACAGGTTGCCAGTCTAATTGGAGGGCCTTAATCCATCCCCGACCCATCAAACTAGTTCCAGCCCCTTCAACCACCACCACATCCAGTTTTTTTTTACTGTCTCTGAATTCCACCTGCACTTGGGCTGCCCCCCACACGGGTACCTTGTGGCCTCCATACGTTCTCAGTTTGATTCCACACTTGCTTACTTTGGGTGCATTACTGCCTTCAAAAAGTTTTTTAAATGACTCCTTCGACATGATAGTGTAGCCACAGCCTGTGTCTACTTCAAATGTCAAATTCTGTCCATTTACTTTTAGCTTCTGTCTGATGGGTTCCTCCCTTGGGATGCTAATCTCCTCATGCACATTATACATAGTCACACTACTTGCCTTTATGTGGTGCATTTCAGCTC
The DNA here is from genome assembly GCF_013358895.1 of Oreochromis aureus. NCBI lineage: Eukaryota > Metazoa > Chordata > Actinopteri > Cichliformes > Cichlidae > Oreochromis > Oreochromis aureus. The sequence goes on from NC_052943.1 coordinate 36,306,965, forward strand.
CTTCTTCCTCACTGTCCACATTCTCCTCTTCCAAGAAATGGGCCTGTTTACCTTGTCTGCCACGCCCTCCTTTTTGTTCCATTTTCATTCGGCAGACCCTTTTTATGTGTCCCACCTTTCCACAGTTGTGGCATTTTTCTGAAACAAACCTGCAGTCCTTGGCCACATGATTTACCCCTCCACATCTGTAGCACTTCCTGATAACCTGTTGTGACGTCGAGCCGCCGTCCTCCATCTCGTTTACCGCTCCTAATCCTTTAGCGAATCGCGACTGTTCCGTCATGCTCTTCAAGTCCACAATGTCTCTGTTAGCCGCCTCCATTGCTTGAGCAAACTTCAGCGCCTTTTCAAACGTTAGCGAATCCTCTGCTAACAATCTGCGCTGTATCCTGTCGTCGCTTATTCCACACACTAAACGATCCCGCAGCATCACCGTCAGGGAATCTCCAAAGTTACAGTCCTGTGCGAGCTTCCTCAGCTCCGCTACATAATCGCCCACACTTTCCTCCGGCCTTCTATTCCGTGTGTTAAACTTCCACCGCTGCACAATTTCACTCGGCTTAGGGTGAAAATGATTGTTCAACAATCCCACCAACTCAGCATAAGAACGATCCCCTGGCTTGACCGGACTGAGTAGGTTCCTAATCAGGGCATAGGTCTGTGCGCCCACGCAACTCAACAGTACCGCTCGCTTCTTCTCCTCCTCCTTAATATCATTCGCCACAAAGAAGTAATCCAAAATCTCACAATACTCCTCCCAGGATTGCAGCTCGCTGTCGAACGGTGCCACCGAGCCCACTGTGGTAGCCATTATTCCACACCAAGGGTTACGCTCCGCTTCCAACAGATGCTATCGCTGTACCACTTGCCAACCTCACTTCATAAGTCACTTATCACGGCGTAACTTCACAGCAACACCTGGCTTTTACCCTCGTCGCCATATGTAATATCCTAGGATTAAGGGACCACGGAGACCATGTTTAACTCACAGTTACTTCTTTTATTGCGGGAGACGGGGCCTGCGCCCCACAGACTGAAAACTCTCCAACAACTGTTGCCCCCTGGTGGACAAATCCCTGCCACAACATAACAGTGTGCAAGAACCTTAGCCCTTTTTACAGGATTACCGAGGCCTTTCACATTCCAGCTGACCAACCTCAGTGTAGTCTTATTGAATGTGTTTAACATAAATGTTACTTATCCTAATTTGACTAGCTAACGAGCAGAGGTGTGGACTCGAGTCACATGACTTGGACTCGAGTCAGACTCGAGTCATTAATTTTATGACTTTAGACTTGACTTGAAAAAAGGTTGTAAGACTTGGACTTGACTTGGACTTTTACACCAGTGACTTGGGACTTGAATTGGACTTGAACCTGTTTACTTGAAAAGACTTGATATTTTACCCAAATCTAAAATTTAACATACATATTATATAAAAAGTGCGGACCATGAATTCGCTTTATTCATTCATTCATTCTTACCACACTCCGTATGTATGTGAGCGTGGGCTGTAGCACAGCCAATCAAATTAACCAGATTTGAAAAAACAAGAACAAAAAGCGCTCGAGCCAAAAAAAATCCTTCCAAGAGTAATTTCTTTCGGGTACATAAACAACGAAGTAGTCAACAAAAACGAAATGCAATATGCAAAACATGCAAGAAGAGAATCACAGGCGGAGATGGAACAACTTCCAACTTTGTCCGACATTTGAAGTTGCATAAAGAACGGTAGGTGGTGCTTTTTTTTTTTTTTTTTTTTTTTGCTACGATGAGACAGCTGACTTAGCTAACTTCATCTTATTAGCAAATGTTTTTCGGGCTACGTTGATGATACTGTTTGGCTTTAACAGGTATGATATGTTTGTCATGCTATTTTAAATCCGGTCCTGCAAGCGCATCCAAGAATAACATGCAACTTGTTAGCTCAGAATTGTCGGTGAATGGTGAGCAGGGTCCGTTTCAGAAAGTGGGTTCTGTAGCTGTACTCAGTCTCTCTCCGTCTCCTCCCCATCATTAACCCCGTAGATTTAACCCAGTTTAGACTGACAAATATTTATTTTACCATCACATCACAATTCAAAATCACTGTGTTTAATTTGCAATTAGTGTATGGTCGTGTTTAACTTTTGCATGTCTGAGCCAGGGAAAATTTTTTTTTTTGGTTAGAAAATCTGGCCCACCTTAGTGTGTAATTGAGTAGTCCTGCTATACATGGCCTTTTTCTTCTGTCATTTATGTCAATACATCAAATAAAATACTTTGATCTTATATTATTAGCTGTTGTTTATTTGCAAAGGTTATTCTCAACAGGGATGCTAGACAAAAGCGGCGTTTTCTACAGACAGCCTAGCATACGCTCTCCACTTGCGAGTGAAAAAGAAAAGAAAAACACCCCTTCCCTATTGGTGTTAGAGTTTACCATGTCAGCCAATCAAAAAAATGATAAGGCAACATGTGACATTTGGTTGTTTAGGGAGAAGGGAAGTTTTAGGAGTGACACCCATGACGGAAAGCGGGCGAGCGAAAAGAAAGAGAGAGAGAGTTTTCATATGTGAGACATTAGTGACGTTTAGCGTGTTTGGAGGCTATAGTTAGTTTGTTGTGTAGTTATTGTTTTGTATTGTGTGTCGGTTAGACTGCTGAATTTCATATTTGATCTAAAAAAAGCTGTCAAAGGCAGATTCCAGTGTAAACGCTGTCTCCACATAGAAAACTGGACTGTTGCACCTCCAGTTGTCAGACCTGCAGGGTTTAGGCCTGTGGTGTTCTCCTCTGTCTTATACTGAACACAAACTACATTTTTGGACTGGCACAAATAATTTGTGTGCCTTCTTATTTGATGCAGCACACCTGATTGTTCTGTAAATAGATTTAAATGGTTATATAAAAAACGCCTGAGGCCTTGGCTGCATTTTTTAGGTAAATAGTACCATATAACTTTGTTGTTTGCAAAATTTGTGCATAATTTTAGAAATGTACAATTTCTATTTGCATTTCAAGTTATGAAAATGATTCGTTAAACATGTAAAAAATATAACTTTTTTCTACTCGGATTCTGAATTTTTGTCTGAATTTAGATCAACTGTGCTAATATAGTATACCAAAATGAAAAATAACTCAAATTTCAGATATTTGAGGTTGTGCTGTAAATAATGATACCAAACAAGGCAAGAAAAACATATTTTAAAAGTGAAATATAGAAGTAAAATCAAAAGTAGTCAAGAACGGCCAATTATACCCGGGACCCATCCATCCATCCATCTTCATCCGCTTTATCCGAGGCCGGGTCGCGGGGGCAGCAGCCTAAGCAGAGAAGCCCAGACCTCCCTCTCCCCAGCCACCTCCTCCAGCTTATCCGGGGGAACACCAAGGCGTTCCCAGGCCAGCCGAGAGATATAATCTCTCCAGCGTGTCCTGGGTCTGCCCCGGGGCCTCCTCCCGGTGGGACATGCCCGGAACACCTCACCTAGGAGGCGCCCAGGAGGCATCCTTGTCAGATGCCCGAACCACCTCAACTGGCTCCTTTCGGGACCCCAGAGGGTTAAAAAAAAGACTTGAAAGGACTTGAAATTCAAAGTTTCGGACTTGGGACTTGACTTGAAAGTTGTCTGTCTTGACTTGCGACTTGACTCTGACTTGCTTGACTTTACTTGAGACTTGACTTGTGACTTGAGGATAAAGATTTGGGACTTACTTGAGACTTGCAAAACAATGACTTGGTCCCACCTCTGCTAACCAGTACTTATACACTCTGTAATGATCACATTTAAGATTGTACCATCATAGAACAAAAACATCAAAACATAAAACACTAAGAACAGTCCCACTAAAAATGAGGGGCCTCCCCAATCGAAGCCCTTCTCCACCCAATATATCCAATAGGAACATAGTAGTAGCTACAATCCTACCCCTAACCCATCCCGCAGCCCCACACCAGCAAAAGGAGATTTATAAGACACTTTATAAAGAAAAAAATAAAAGAAAAAATAAAAATAAAATATATATATATATATATATATATATATATATATATATATATATATATAGGAAAAATTCAGATAAATTAAAAACAAAAGCCATATAAACCCGTATATGTGTGAGCTTTACTAGGCTCCCATACAGCAAATCAAAGAGTAATCAAAGACCCTGAGGGCTTATATTGTCCATATTGTAGAAAGTAACAACAGCAGTAATACTGACCTAAACTGTATGAGCCCACATCAACACGCCCATGAGAACAGTAAAAATAAGGCTTATGCAGAAGAAACATATACCTGAGGAAGTAAACCGTTGTGTTAAAAAGTCCTACTCATTTGTACCCATGGCCAGTTTCTGGTCCAGGAATCTTTTGGCTGCCTCCGACTTATCAAAAGTCTGTGTGACCCCGTCCAGCGTCACCCGAAATCGAGCTGGATGAATAAAGCCGTAGCGTAGATTGGCCGCCCTGCATCGTTTGCGGACTTCTTCAAACTTCTTGCACCGTGCCAGCACCTCCGCGGTCAGATCCGGAAAGATGAAAACTTTCGCCCCGTTGTACTGCAGTACTGCAGGGGAGCTTTTTGTACTGCCAGCCTCAGGATACGCTCACGGGTTTGATAGTAGTGCAGCCGTACAATAAAAGGACGAGGCCGGTCCCCATCAGCTGGCTTGGGGCCCAGGGCACGGTGTCCTCTATCCACCACGACCCTGCCCGTGAAGTTCTCACTCCCCAGAGGGTTAGGAATAAGCTCAGAAGCAAAGACCAGTGGGTTTCCTTTCTCCGTCCCCTCCGCAACTCCAAGGATCCTGATATTCTGTCGTCTTGACCGCGACTCGAGGTCATCCAATTTTTTGTGATGTAAATCGTATCCTTTCTGGAGCGAGTCGCAGAGCGCTTCTAAAACGGCAATCCTCTCGTCATGCCCATTTACAGCCTCCTCAATATCATGTATCCTCCCAGTTACAGTGGAAAGAGTGGCCTCCATAGCGTTCATCGTGGTTGAAATAGCAGTTAATTTGCTATCAACCGAAGTCTCCAATCTACCAATTGCACTCATTATGTCAGCTGACGTCGGGTTAGCTACTTGGGAAGTCACGGGGCCTTTTGCACTTGGCTCCTCAGCTAGCGCGTGCTCGTTAGCCACATTCGCTAACTCACTGTCAAAAGATTTCAGGATTTGGGGATTTTTTATTATTATTTTATTTTATTACTTTATCTGTTGCTCTTTATGTTTATGTTTGCTCTTTCAGTAAGTCACACTTTGTGCAGACTCCTAAATGGGGAAGTTACACTCTGTACTCCACGGGAAGCCTGCACGCAGCAGCTATTTTATCTCTTCCTGTATCTCTTCCTGTATGTGCTTTTAATAAAAGACTGCTTCTTTTTGCTGCAGTGCGAGTCTCCCTGAGTCTCGACCGTGTACACGCTAAACCTGTCTGAGCGTTTTATTCTGACCTGAGTTGGATAACAGGAAAACTCCTGACACTCACCTTCATCTTCTCTGATTTTCTCAGTCTTTTCACGGGCTTTTGAAGCTTTAGGTTTCGTCATTGTTATAAAGTATATACAAACGTCAGGAATCAACAGAAAGGTGTCAAAAAACAGATGGATATGAGTAAAAAATTATAGGCTGGTGCGGAGCTCTTCCAAGAAACGTCTTACGCCATTGCTTGCTAACCACGCCCTCCCCCCCAATTAATTAAAATTTAAAAGGTTTAGAGCCATCCATGACTTAACATCGCTAAGGCAATCAACCAGGAGCTAACTGGGGAGCTATCAGAATGACTGAAAGGTAAATAAAGCTGTCAATCATCAGCATATAGATGAGATATAGAAATGAGACTTTGTGTTTTCGAAAGATCGCACCCAGTGGCAGGAGATACAACAACTGAAAGACAAAGACTGAAAAATTTCAAACATTTGAGAGTTATTTAGATAATCCATCAGCTGAGTGTGAACAATCTTTTCCAAGATCTTACTCTTATTTTATTGAAACAAGGTTGTGTTTTAATAAAACTGCTACATCTGTGCTTTTGTCATTTATAAGCTTTCTATGTTCTAAGCATTATATCATATTTTATAAGGATGTTCTGTTTGGTATCATCTCTAAATAATCAGCTTCATCAGAAAGCCAAATATGCTTTTGCTAAATAACAGCTGAGATATAAATGCACATTTTTACTGAAGCTCAGTGTTTGAAACAATTCACTTGATTTCCACTGCTGTAATTTTTTCATTAAATTTGTTTGATATGTTAGTCAGGTGACAGCATACAGCACAGATGGATGTTTCATGTGTTGGCCATATTCTGTTGTTTCCATCATATTAACCCAGACTCATGGACTACTAGCTTATTTTAACATTACTGTTGGCTAAGAAGACACAGCCTAACAACCTTGTTTTACGTCTTGCTTCGTAAATAAATCTCCAAAAGTTGAATCTTTTCATCTGGACGTAGCGTTTTGTGGGAGAAACGTTTCGTCACTCATCCAAGTGACTTCTTCAGTCTCAGCTGACTGCAGGTTTCCCCAAGCTTATAAACACTACATTTGCATAATGACTGAAACCAGCCCACTGAAGGAACAATGGGCTGTGAGGTCAGTTCCTTAATCATAATTATGCAAATTCCCATGACCATTGATCAACAATCACTGACCAAAACCCACTGATCAAAGAACACTGATCAATAACCATGACTACCATTCACAGAGAGTTGGGGAATGGCTGCAATCACAGCATTGTAAGATGGCGAAAGATGTACCCTTAGGCCCCCTCCTCGATTCAGAGATGGTCTTTCCCTTTTCATGTAAATGGCCTCCTTGACTCCGCCCTCAAACCAGCGTTCCTCCCTGTCCAGGATGTGTACATCCTCATCATTGAAAGAGTGTCCACTGGCCTGTAGGTGTAAATAGACTGCAGAGTCCTGGCCTGACGAGGTTGCTCTTCTGTGTTGTGCCATCCTCTTACCCAGAGGTTGTTTGGTTTCCCCGATGTATAAATCCTAGCAATCCTCCTGGCACTTAACAGCGTACACTATGTTACTCTGTTTGTGTCGGGGGACCCGATCCTTGGGGTGGACCAGTTTTTGGTGCAGCGTGTTTTGGGGTTTAAAAGCCACAGAGACCCGGTGTTTAGAAAAAATGCGTCTCACATTTACTCAGGGCCTTCTTGATGTGCTGTTCTTCTGCCTCCCTGGCTGCTGTGTCTGTGGGGATGGTGTTCGCTCTGTGTTGTAGCGTCCTGATGACACCCAGTTTGTGCTCCAGTGGATGATGAGAGTCAAACCTTAGATACTGATCCGTATGCGTAGGTTTACGGTACACGTCAGCTTTTAGATGTCCCCCATTACTGATGGAAATCTCACAGTCTAAGAAGGCTAACCTGCCACTTTTCATATCCTCCCTGGTGAATTTGATGTGTCGGTCTGTCGAGTTAATGTGATCCGTGAAATGTGGTACGTCCTGAGATTTGATTTTCACCCAGGTGTCATCCACATACCTGAACCAATGACTTGGTGGTGTTCCAGGGTAGGATAGCAACGCCCTCTTTTCCACTTCTTCCATGTACAAATTGGCCACGATGGGTGAAACTGGGGAGCCCATGGCACACCCATGTTTCTGCCTGTAGAACTGACCCTTGTATGTGAAGTAGGTGGAATGAACTGTGTCTTCATTCCACCTTCTTCACATACAAGGGTTTTAAACCCCAAAACACACTGCGCCAAAAATTGGTCCACAGAGTAACATAGTGTACGCTGTTAAGTGCCAGGAGGATTGGCAGGATTTATACATCGGGGAAACCAAACAACCTCTGGCAACAACACAGAAGAGCTACCTCGTCAGGCCAGGACTCTGCAGTTTATTTACACCTACAGGCCAGTGGACACTCTTTCAATGATGAGGATGTAACATCCTGGACAGGGAAGAACGCTGGTTTGAGCGCGGAGTCAAGGAGGCCATTTAAGTGAAAAGGGAAAGACCATCTCTGAATCGAGGAGGGGGCCTAAGGGTCCATCTGTCACCATCTTACAATGCTGTGATTGGAGCCATTCCCCAAATCTCTGTGCATGGTACTCATGGTTATTGATCAGTGGTTGTTGATCAATGGTCATGAGAATTTGCATAATTAAGATTAAGGAACTGACCTCACAGCCCATTGTTCCTTCAGTGGGCTGGTTTCAGTCATTATGCAAATGTACTGTTTATAAGATTGAAACCTGCAGTCAGCTGAGACTGAAGAAGTCACTTGGATGAGTGACGAAACGTTTCTCCCACAAAACGCTACGTCCAGATGAACAGATTCAACTTTTGGAGAACCTTGTTTTACACACACACACACTGACAGGACAGGTAAAAAAGTGTGTCAGTGGGAGGAACAGAGACATGTTGATTTATTTTTCCTTACTTGTGCTCTTATTGTGTCTTGGTCCCTCTTTTTAATTTCTTGTCCTTGATGTTTCAGTATTTTACTCCTTGTAAATGAGCTCTCAGAGACAATGCTACACAAACAGATGCAGAGGGTCTTGGGTTTAGACTGTTGTATCCTCTCCTGCTGGGATTTTCTTCTCACTGCTGAAAATAACGCTGCCTTGATTCAGGATTGTTGCAAACTGCTAATCTTAGTCTCAGGTGTTTCTCTTTCTGGTAGCAGAGAGTAAGCACATGGTTGTTGTAGTTTCTGGGTATCCACAGGGTCTCCTTTCGTGAAGGTGACTGTAACATAGCCCTCAGCTGTCTATTGGTAGCAACATGACGGCATCCAGCAGATAAGGGAGGACCCTTGTGTCCACTGCAATGCACACTTGTACAGGCTGAGTGGAGTCATGAGAGTGTGCTTGTGCATGTTTCTGAGGACGCCGTCAACAGGAGACTAACAATAACCCCACAGCACAAAATGAAGCCTCTGTCCAAACAACAGCTCCCAGTGGACACTGTAGCATCTGCAGAAACTGTTACTGTTCTGCATTGCAGAGCTGAGGCGAGGAAGAGTAGGACGGAGCGGTCCCTTGAGTTAAGGGTGTTTTTCAGTTTTAGAGAGATTAGACTGTATTTGTTTGTGTGAATCAGTGCACTTCTCATATAAAGTCACACCACACACACAGCATCATTTACTCAGCCTCTCCTCTCAGCCTGCCCACGCTGCACCTGAGCTGCATGTGCAGGCACCATGATAGATTTATAATGAGAGGCGCGGTCGTGCTTCATATCCCTCTCAGTCGTCACCTGTTGCCCTGACATTTGCTCAGCCTGAGATCAGATCCATTAACACATCACAGCAGCCGTCCAGCACACCTGGACATGTGACCATGCATCAGGGCTGTGTCTTCTTCTTTGACATGTTTCTTCCTTATACTGTATAATTTGTGCTACAGATCAGAGGGTTGGTAGTACGATCCCTGGCTATCTATGGGCCACATGTCAAAGTGTCTCTGAGCAAGATACTGAACCCCAAATGTGTGTTTGTGAGTTTTGACTGAGCTGTCCTACATGACTGTTCTACACCTGCTCACTGCTCTTCAGTGGAGTCCTTTCTTTTAAATAGTCTCTTTGTTTGCAGGAAATATTTCCCACTGGTGATCGTACGGGCACTTGAATGTAGACAGGCCTAGTATGTGCAGTATCACATGTGTTGTGCATGACGAGGATTTGGAAAAACCAACAGATGAATTGATAGACTGAGTTTTTGCTGGTACAATGTGTTCTCATAGAGAACATCCTTACTGTTGGAGTGATTTTGATAAAAGTTATCATTGTTGTGCTTAAAACTGTAAACCTTGTCCTGCATGTTTAGATATTTTTCTGGAGATGACCCTTTCATTACATTTGATTACTAGGGATGTTGTTAAATGGTTGTAACCAGGAAGACACAGAAACACACACACACACACACACACACACACACATATACACACAGTGCCTTAGCTTTTACGACACACCATATGGGTTTTACAATGAGGTATTTCTGTAACTGTTTTCACTGAGTAAAAGGAGACGCTGGTTTTTTGGCGTTGGCTGGGATCAGGTGAGGGGCTTTCAACTCCAAGATCCTGTCCGGACCGGCTTCCCTTGCAAGTTGAAATGGATTGAGCTCTGATTGTCTTGCTTCGTTCACGGGGATACGTCTCTGAGCTAGCGAGGCCTGACCTAACACTTGCATGTTTGTGAAGGTCAGGCACTGCTCGACCTCTCGGCAGCATGAAGCAGGTTTAACCTCCATGGATAACTTCTACCTTCATGACAGCATTACGCTGCATGAAACTTTTCAATCGTTATCCTTTTGGATCGCGGGAAGCTTTAAAACTGTCGACAGCTCTCGCTTGTAGATGCTGCTGTGAGACATAACCCGGACAACAAGCTCATGTTTCAGTTTGATATCATTCACATACAGTCTGTAGAAACAATGGGATAAATCTAATGCACAGTTCTGATGGCAGGACACTCACTGAAGTTCTGTTAATGCAGCACAAGATCAGTCAGATGGTTTTATTGTTGTGTCTGATTTCTGTTCTATAAGTCTGAGGATGACGTCCTGTTCACTTCATGGTCTGTGCCTCTGTATTAGCCACACTGATAATACTTTAGCTGTTTTTAGAATTAGTGCTAACCGGGGATGCACTGAGATTTAAAACAACAGTCTGCCTGAGGGCCAAATGCTGATATTATATCAGTATTTGCTGGTTTTGTTTCTCTCGTCATTTAGTCACAATTTTTTTTCAAGGAAAAAAGAAATATAAAATATTTATTTTACAGTATTTGCCAACATGCTTACATCAGGCCGACCAGCACATATACCAAAATATAATATCTAGTGATGTATTTACTAGAAAGGAACTCCAGAAGAAGACCTATTTTTATCCAGGACATTTCTCCATGCCTGTTTGGACTTGAAGACCTGGTGACTGTGAGAAGTCGACATGACCGTGTCACATTAAGTTAGCAAAGGCAGGCAGAGCTGCGTGGCTCCTCTGGCACCCTATAAAGGATGACTCACCATATTTACTATATGCCATATATCTAAAGTGACATTATGTGTTTATGTGAAATATTACTTGGAAACATCTTACAATAGAATTTATTAAACTGGGTATTTGAATATACAATAAGTTTAAGACCAGAAACATCAAGCAAAGCTTTTATTTTATAAACAAAAACATGCTGTAATGATTTTCTCCTCTTGGTGCTCTGTAGGGTCGCAGATCATCTGTCTCTTCAGTCATAACAACCCATGACTTGGCAGGTGGCCTCCAGCAGAGGTGGAGACCCTCAGACTCAGACGGTGTGGGGCCCACAGGCCTGGACTCAGGTTCCGCTGGCTCTGAAAGTTGTGTAGGTGCTGAGCCTGCCTGCACTAAAGATTTAGGATACAAAGGCTCAGAATGTTCAGAATATGGAGGCTGAGGCTGCTCAGCAGGGTAGCAGTCTCTTCTGACATCAGGAGCTGCACTTTTCCTCCAATTTAGCATCTTTCGTCCAATATATCCAATCTCCCTCCTATACACATTCATAAACCATTTCAGCCTCGACGATCTAACTTTGTCTCCAAACAGCTCATCCATTTGATGTACTCATTTGTAATCCTGTCAAATCTGGTAACTTCCAGTGGGAATGTTGATGTCTTCAGCTCTGCCTCTTGTCCATTTGTTTGTGCCACCATCTTCAAACCATACATCAGTATCATCTTGTAAACCTTCCCGTTCACTCTTGCTGCTATCCCTCTGTCATAAATCATTTCTGACACTCGTCCTCACCCACTCCACACAAGCACTGTTTTCTATGCTTAAATGTCTTCTGTCCAACATTCACATTCTGATGAGCCAAGAGCAACTTTGAGCTAGTATCATGACCAAGGCATGCATGTAGCATGCAGACTGGAGTGTCCAAGGATCGAAACACCAACCATCAAGATGTCTGTGAAGGTTCTCAGTCATCCAGGTCATTGTAGTCTAAGGAGTTTGGAAAGAAAAGCGTCTGGACTTCTTTAAGTTGCTTGAAGACGTTTCACCTCTCATCCGAGAAGCTTCTTCAGTTCTAAGCGTCAAATGGTGGAGAGTCCCAGATTTAAGCCCTGTGGGAGTTTCCCCCCAAGGGGGTCATGGACCCCCTGATGATCCTCTACCTAATCACAGGAGCCAAGGTGTGAAAGCGGGTGTGGGTCACAATCAGCCAGGGTTTCGGGTGAGCTCATTGTGAAACCTGGCCCCACCCTATCATGTGACTTACTGAGGTCAAATGGCCCAGAATGTGAGTGGGCGTTAAGGTGTCTGGGAAGGGATCTCAGAACTGGATTATAGATGGCAGACAGTTGGTGTCGTAAGCCCCGCCCTCTGTTCAAAGATGGTCTCTCACAGTGGACATAGATGGCCTCTTTCACTCCTCTTTCAAACCATCTGTCCTCTCTGTCCAAAATGTGAACATCGGCATCCTCGAAAGAGTGACCTTTGTCCTTTAGATGCAGATGGACTGCTGAGTCTTGTCCTGTGGAGGTGGCTCTTCTATGTTGTGCCATGCGCTTGTGAAGTGGCTGTTTGGTCTCTCCGATGTAGAGGTCTGGGCATTCCTCGCTGCACTGTAGCGCATACACCACGTTGTTAAGTTTGTGTTTAGGAGTTTGTCTTTGGGATGAACCAGTTTGTGTCTGAGTGTGTTGCTGGGTCTGAAGTACACTGGGATGTCGTGCTTGGAGAAAACTCTCGTGAGTTTCTCTGATACACCCGCTACATAGGGGATGACAATGTTGTTGCGTCTGTCTTTCTTATCCTTCCTAGCTGGTGTGTGATCTTCTTTTCTGTGTATCTTTGGTTATCCTAATTGGGCTTTCATCAAGTCAGCAAAGATGCACAGAAAATTAATGGTGTAACTACTGCCAGCTTGGAGGCCTGTGGTACATAGCCGATTATTTAATTATAATTTTACTGAATTTACATTTACCCTTATCCAGCAGTTTTAAATTTCCCTCAGTGTCGCCTGCTCTGGCCCCTGAAACAGTCTGTACTGTCACGTCTCAGAACAGAATCACTAACTATTAGTCTCTTCAGTGACTCACCTCAGAGTCAAGATGAACTATTGAGCCACCCTTACAGGAGCTGCATACAAGAAGAGGATGAGCAGGCTTTGTTTATTAAAGTAGCTGAGAGTCTTTCTGTCATTCTGTTGTGGTGAGTGTTGTGTACTTTGCTGTAGTTGGACGGAAGAAGGAATACTTGAAGAATCTCCTCAATCCCACTGAAATACTTTCCTTAGTGGAAGCAGAGTCTGGCAACAAAAGGGATAAGTCAGTCATCACCGGGTGAAACTGGTTGGAGGCAGTTAAACAACTCTTTGTTGCGGACACTGCCCCAGTCCTTTGTGGTGAAGAAAGACCTGAGCGTTACAGTGAAGCTATCAGTTTACCTTTTGATCTATGTTCCTACCATCAGTTATGGTCATGAGATATGATAATGACCAAATGCATGAGATTACAGATAACAGCTTCCTCCAAAGGGTGTCTGGGCTTTGCCTTAGAGATAGAGTGAGGAGCTTGGTACAGAGATATATCTGTACCATGATTCCCAATGTGCAGAACTCTGGTTAACTAGACTTCAACTGGTTACTGAGAGCTTTTCCAACAGCAGTACAGCTGCACATCCATGTGGCTGTTCATCAGTTGTACCTCTAATTTATCACACAAAGATGTGTACAGCATCAGCATAGACGTATCTAAGTCATCATTATGAAACATCAGAGAGATAAATGATGACTGATTTATAGGCTCATCATGAAACCGACTAAAGAAATATGAAGTTATAATTAAAAGATAACTGGCTGGGAAATGATCTCTGAAATGTAAATAGAAAGAAGCTCATCATTCATAAACAGCATCAGAATCACATGCAGTTAAAATTACACACATAATGAGCTTTTCAATGCAGTTCTGTGGTAGATCTCCTAAAAACTAAAATGACCTGAAATCCAGGAAACTAGAGTGTGCATGTGGTGTCCACAGTCTGCTCTGATGACTTATTTGTAGATGATTATGAGAATAGAGTTCTTTCAGTTAGCTACAATTTGTAAAGACAAGTTGGAAACTGGTTCTGCGTAGCAAACCATGTGACACAACTGGTTAATGTAACGTCAAGCTTAGATGACGGTCTTATTACTTTAAAAATGATCTTTATTTTTACATATCCGGATATGGAGACCTGAACACACACACAAAACCCCAGGTCTGAAGCACAAACAGGAAGCCTAGTCATTTATATAGACGTCACCCACACTTTAAGTTTCGATCAAACAGCCTAGCCTAATTTAAACCTCAACAGATGGAAGACCAAAGCACAGACACAAAGCTCAGTTTAGGAGTTCAACCATCTCATTTTGGTCATTTTCCCAGCCAACAAGTCCATTCAGCACTGAATGATACGCAGCTGAACGCAGTGAAAGGCAGTATGGAGAACTACAAGTTAGAATGGTTTGTGAAATGATCCTTAGATCCAACATGAACTGACGCCATCTGATCTCAGTGACCAACAACCAGCTGCTGTAAAGTCACATATGATGAGAGTGTTGGAGAGACCAGTCTTGGCCCCAGTAAGACCACAGGGGAAACCCTCTGCAGTGTGCAGTTAAACCCAGCCTGGGACTGGATGACACAATCATCTACATGCTGCAGATCAGTCTAATCTAGATTGTAACAGTTGCACAGTGACCATTATGTTTTTATATCTCAAGTGCATTTGACATGATCCAGCTACTGATACTGAAAGTCGTACCAGTGAACAGGCCCAGCTTCTCTGGGATTCCTGACAGACAGGCACTGGGGACAGGAGCTTCACAGTGGACTGGGCCGTCTCCATTCCTGTTCACCTTGAACACCTTAATATTTCAGTATATTAGAATATCAGAAATATTCTGAGCTGGTTGTCTGTATGAGTGATAGGCAGGAGTTGCAGTAGATGATTGCGTGGGAGTGTTTCTTATTGTGAAGAAGATCAGAGAGATAGTGATGGACTTACGATGGAAGAGGACGGCTACTTGAACTGTGTCTATCCTGGGACAGGAATCTGACGTGGTTGGGGAGTGAGAGTACCTGGGGGCGCACAGCAGGCTGAGCTAGAAGACGACCACAGAGGCTGTAGCCCGAAAGGAAGTGTGCTGTGGTTTGATGGGTGGCACCAGCAGATTGAGTAAACTGAGCAGGAAGACTGGACCCAGCTGAAGCTGCGGTGGAGAGGAGGTGGCTGTTATCCATCATGGATGATCACATCGACACTGGAGCACATAGTGGACACACAGCAGAGTTCCTATACTATGGCACTGATTCAGCAGCACTGACACATACAGGAGATTCCTCACACCTGCAGCAAGTATTTTTGCCCCTGTTGAGTTTACATGTTTTTTGCATGTTTGTCACCTTTACATGTTTCAGATGAAATGTTAATATTAGACAAAGATAACCCAAATAAATAAAAACCAACAGTAACAAAAAGACAATAAAATCATCCCAGAGGGCTTTAATGTAATGGCAGCAGTAATGTTCCACTCCACTCTGTTTTGCTGGCCTACCTACTTTCTGACACATCCTCAGTTAAACCTGTGAAAAAAACAGTGGAAACCAAGCAAAGAAGGGACAAAGTTCAAATGCATTTATGCTCCTAAAATCAATATAGTCTTGTCCTCAAACATCCACTGGCAGTCAGACACTCGAGCAGGAATGATTTTGTGGCCAGCAGCCAGGGAAAGTGTGGGGTTGGGTCACATTTCTGCTCTGGCTGCAGGCAGTCTGCTCTGGGAGTACAAACCAAAAACAAGGAGACATGGATTGGGGGAGGTAGTCCCAGCAAAGATTTTCTCCAACAATACTGTGGAGTTCAAAGCAAAACAAGTGGCAGAGCAAATATCCCATATCCCAGGATCCCCATCCTGAGCTTTTAGCTCGAGGCAACAGCAGCGTTCAGTTCTTGGGGAACTGAAGAGCTTCATCGATCTGGATGTTCCTTAAAGGTTGCACCGCCTCACATCTGCCTTCCCTGCAGACAAACACAGAGAGACAGAGAGTCTTCCAGGAGGAGCCACTGTAAGCATCAGAGCCAGGAGCATTTGCAAGGTATCTTTTAATTTCATGCACGACAGCTCTCACATTTGTTTCTCTCCCCTTTTCCTTCCTGTAATATTCCTCCTTCTGACACACACACACACACAAACAGAGAGAGACACCAGCCCTTTTCCTTTCGCTCTCCAGGGCTCGTATTTAAACGACGCTGCATCCTGAGCCATCCGGATGGAGCTGAGGCACGGAAACAATGTTCATTTTGAACTCTTCCTTTTTAAGTATGAGTAGGGCACTTCAGTCTTCTGTAAGCAATTTATCCTGTAGTGCTGATACAACTGAGTGATGCTGTGCAGCTCGTACACAGAAATTACAAGGCTTTTGAAATGTGCTGCATTAAATGTCATGGCAATAACCCTCTCCTGCTGAGTTATATTCTCCGAATCCTTTTGAGGGAGACGAAAGCTGATGTGTACTGCACCGCTACAAACATCAGGTGAGAAGGGTCGGCTGGGCCCGAGGGTGTGTGGGTGGATGATTAGAGGAAGAAAAATATGTAATTAAGTGTCGAGAGTTTGCCTGGAAATTTGAGTCAAACCTTTTGACCCGGAGAGCTGCAGAATCAGCCTCAATTCAGTCCCCGGTCAGTGGAGTGAGCAAGCTGAAGAAGATGCCAGAGGTTATGATGAAATATGAGGAAGTGTATTCTGAGAGATATGGCTGTCTCCTCATTGTGGTACGTCACACAAAGAGACTCAACAGGTTTGAACTGCGTCCGAGGTCCAAGTGGAAATGAGAGAAAGGAGGAGACGATGCCTCTATGTGTCACAAAGATCTGTCACTGCATCCTCAACAGCAAAGCTTGTTAGGAGACTTAATTAGTCCAATGTGGCTGCACTGATTGCTCCACACAAGGCTGAGCTTCAGCTGCAGCTCCACTGTGCTTACTGAAGCCAGCACTACCCTAGATACTTTGGTGCCATTTGCCTATCAAGTTCATGGTAATGCCCCCCCCCCCATCCCCTCCACTTTACCTGTCAAAGTCTACTTTGAATTTCTCTGCAGTCCACATCCTGATCCCAACAAACAGCCTGTCACAACCAGGATGTACTTCCTCTTTATCTCCTCTGTCTGCCATGAAAACAGATAGCAGGGGTTGTGCATTTGATAAACCACATGGCCACAATGCTCTATCAGCCGCTAATCCCACGGCTCATCTTGTTCAGCTGATCCGTCTGCTGCGCTCTCTGCGGGTCAGTCTCGGGCTCCCTCCAGCTTCCCTTTGACTCCTTTCTGCCTCTCGATGCAGTCTCTCTGTAATAAAGCTGCTAGTCCACAGTGTGAGGGCTCACGGCCACAGCACCCACCCAGGGTAATTACACTGGAGTCTCTTAACGAGTGTTATTGTAAAATGTAGATCATCACCGCCTATACAGAGAAGTAAGGACTGTGTGATGGACACAACACAGTTATTCTCCCTGTGAATCCTGATCACATGGAAACTGTTTTGAGGGAAACTTCTTGAATGAAATGAAAAAATGAGAACGTTTCCTGACGTCAGGAAAAACCAGAAATCAAAGACAATTTGTTCTCTTGGCTGTGGAGGTTTATGTCCTACCTCTGTGTATGCTGCCTGTGCTTTGAGGTTTCTGCCCTAAACCTTTGGTTCGGGGAACAGGTCTCGATTGTTCCCTGATCTTTTCCTTAAATTTAGCCTTGCTGTGTGAACTTGAATGTGTGTTGTAATGCTTTGTTGACCTTGCTATAAGGCGAACTTCATATTCATTGGATTTCACTTGTGTTCTTGGGGCTGCCATGTGCCCGTCTTTGAAACCGCAGCACTTTTACCCCTGCTGGTTACGACTGCAGGCGGCAGCACAGCAGACTCTGTGCAGCCATTGTCATCTACTAAATATACATTCAGACTGGTGGTGGGAAGAGAGAAAGTGGAAAAGATGAGGGAGCCTGAGAATGATAAGAACAAGCAGAGAACACAGTTACTGACTCATAATTTTCCAGATCAGATTAGGAATTTGGAATAATATTAGTCACACAGGAACCCTGAGACGTACTGCTCATTTTTCACATCCCCGTCTATGTTCCAGCCTTTGTCTGCCAGCCTCATTAGCAGCACCATTTTATATCTTATTACATCAGATCCTTATTGGTGGGAATGAAAGGCAGATCTGTACCCCCGCTTTCTCTTTCATGTTTGTCCCTTTTGTCCCGCTTCTCCTCCCCTCCGTCTCTCCAAAGCACGGGAGGAGGGTTTTTGTTTTGTTTTTTCTAATGACAGCGGAGAGGATACCGGAGACTTAATAGGAAATTGTGGCTGTCACTCACAGGATCGGCCATTATTGCACACAGAATGAAGGGAGGGGGAAACGAGGAGAAGGGGGGAGGAGTGAGGGAGGGAGGGTGGAAGAAAGAAAAATCCTGATTTTGTTCAAAGAATAAAATCAACTGTTTTTACCCAGAATAAGTGCACAGGTTCACCTGGAGGTCACAGCTACGCACACACACACACACGCACGCACCGACAGGCACACGCACACACAGGCACACACACACACACACACACACACGGGCGCACACACACACACACACAGGCACACACACACACACACACGCACACACACACACACACTGAAGGCGACGAGTTTCCAGCTGTACAGCTCTCACATGTCCAGCGGCCTCCTGTGGGACATGTGTCTGTGTTATACGTATCATGTACATTATTCTGGCCTCCCAGTGGACGGCTGTGCTTCCTTTAAATCTGGCTGTTAGAGGAAGAGGACAGGATGGAGGCTGACAGCCGCTACGTCCTGTTCATTAGGCTGTAACCATCAGCGCCCCCATGGAGAGATATGTTTACTGTCAACATCAACAAGCGCACATACTGTGATTATTACCATGGAGACCTATGCCATGGACTGATGAGCACACCAGCACGCAGCCAGCGCTGCCTCTGAAACTGGTAATAAATGGAAAATGTGGGCAGACTGTTCCCTAAAATGTTACAGTCGGACAATAATAAGGTGGAAGCTGGTGTGTGTGCATGTTTCAGCTGCTGGATGGTTGGGGTGGGGGGTGGGGAGTGGTGGGGTCATTCAGCCAGAAAACTGATTTGGCTGTTTGTGTGCTAAAGTTGGAGCCAGGCTCACACACAGAGTGCTACTGCCCCCTGCTGGACAGACACACAACAGAAACACCCCACCCCCCACCCCCCGTGTGTGTGTGTGTGTGTGTGTGTGTGTGTGTGTGTGTGTGTGTGTGTGTGTGTGTGTGTGTGTGTGTGTCAGGCTTGGAGAAAAAGACAGTAAACAGTAATAAAAATGTCTGCTGTGCCTTTACTGGCTTTGATATCAGCAGAGTAGCCTCTGATCTCTTCTATGAATTAGATCAGTGATCATTGTCATTCTGCACACAGCTAAAAACCCACAAGGCATGCTGTACATTATGAATGTAATAATAGAGTTTTAAGCACTGTGGGTTTTACAGAACTTACTGCTGCCTTATCTCAAATTTGATAAAGAGAAATCCAGAAATAGAATGAAGAGTGGAAGGAGTAACGCTGCTACAAATGTGATTTTCTCTACAAGTACATTACAAGAACAAATGTTTTGCATTAAATCTAAATGTGAAGAAACAATGTTTTCTGCTTAATGAGGAAACAGGGCTAATGACCGTGTTGCAAGTTAGAAATACAGAAAGGTTCCAACCAATAATAAACCTTTGAGTCTATTCTAGTGCGGGGAACCATTTGTTGCCGTGGTCAGATTCACTGAAGGGTCAGTGCAAGAATACAAAGTGGTCACCATGCCGATGGAAGACATCAGTTGGACACGGTGACTCACTGATGAGTATGCTCTCAGAGTCTTCTGTGGGAACACTTTAGACTTTTAAAACGAGGGAAAGACTTGTGTTCACCTCTCCAGGGCATTTCCAGTTCAGTTTTATTTATATAAGGCAAAATCACAACAGCTGTCACAGCCAGGTCCTCATGTGGAACCTACACACTGTGATCTGTTCTCATACCTCATTGTTTCAAAGAAAAACAATTAACCCTGTACCTGACAGATCTGAAGACCGAGAACACTTTATTTTTAAATCAGTAATACAGAACCTGCTGATTGATGCAGGTGCATCAAAATGCAGAAGTTTTTGAAATGTACCTGATGGACCACAGCTGAAGGAGGGGCTGATCCCTGGGGTCGATGGTTCCAGTCAGCTGTTTGGACAAAGAGTGACAGCAGCAGGTAGAATAAATCCTGACATGTTCCTGTGGAGGAACAGTGCTCTGCCCTGAATACTGAACTCTTAGGATGTATCCATATTCATTGAATCTGTCAGTTGTTGAATCAGGTGGTAAAGCTTTTCACTGTTTGTCTGCATTCATTTTACATCCAAGCTGCTGTTTGGTGTAAGCTCCTTCTGTAGTGCAACTCTGTCATGTGACCACTAAAGCTGCGGCAGGTGGAAATCTAATCTTATAATGAAGTTTATTAAACGGACACAATCAGCAGACAGACCAGATCAGTGTGCTGCTGCACAGGATGTTTGTAAGCTTTGAAAAATACGTTTTAATCGATCATTAATTGGAGAGCGCGGCATGCTGGGAGGCTGTTTGTTAAATGACTGTTGGCGTGAAAAGCAACCAGTAAAAATAAGGGTTGGCTCCTGCAATACACATTTATTTAAGCTAGCACTTGAATTCACAGTCTGAACTACATTTTTTTTTTCCTTTGTGAGACTGACGGTAGCACAGGATCATAGTGCTGCTATTGTTTTATAGCACATTTATTAACTGAGTGAAATATGCAGAGTTGTCAGCAGGTACACATCAGACGTCTGCTGGTCGCAGAGACTAAAAGGCAAATATTCAAGTTTTTCCTCTTTATTGAAAAGTTTACCGTAAACATTTGAGTCACTGAAGTATAAACCAAACTGTCCAATCAAGGACTAACTTCTCCTTACATGCCGAACCTCAACCAAACAAATCAAAGACCCCAGGTGAGCGGTACACTGCTGACTCCCAGCAGCACAGACGGCTCTAAGAAGTGAGTGGCCAGCAGCTGTGACCCTGATAATGGAAATCGATCCTCGGGCTATGTCTGACGTAAATTAACACATTCAAGTCATACTGAATAAAAGATAAATAAACTACTTCATTTTGTAAATTATGATTGTATTAGACTGAAAAAGGAGGATAAAACAGGGTAAGCAGGTAAGCCATGTTATGATTGACACATTGCTCTTCTTTAATTACGCCGAGTTCTTAGTTTCTCAATGAAATCCACTCATGAGGTGTCACCACACCAGGACTGAACCGGTCACAACGCTCTACTAACAATGGGACTTACAGTGGCTACATCCATATAGCATCTATGCTAGCGAACAGACCAGGAAATAACGGGTTATGCTCATCGTACAGCAAGCCTCAGTGCACAAACAGTTAAGAAGAAAATGCTACCCATGAATGAGTACTCTAGCTGTTTAGAAAATGTGTCATTTTTTTGCCCAGTCCTTGTACCTGAATATTTTCTGTGTGTGTCTGTGTGAGATAAACCACTGTTACACATACAGACACTTTGGTGCTAGCAGCCACGTGTAGAACAACAAAATTTCTTCCCATTTCTTTTGTTAAATTGACTAAAAATCTCAAAGATAACAGTTGGACAGAGAGGTAAAAGAGCTAGCTGAAGTTAGCTAGGTGAGAACCTGGTACATTTCAGCCTGGTGTGCAGTGATACCTCACAAAAAACAATGCAACTGGACAAGTGGAGGGCCAAAGAAAAGGCCCAAACATGATCCTGAGCAGATGAACGGTACGACAACGAAATCCAGCAAAGACCTGAGAGAGGCCTCTGATCACTCAGCTGATCCTTGGACTGGTCTACCAAGCCTCATCTGAAATGGTCTCAGTGGGAGCGTGCTGTTAAGAGGGTTTAAAGGCTGAGGTATGCCACATTACAAAAGAAGTGGACTGGAAATCAGTGGCAACTGGTTTAATGGAGTGATGAATCCACATTTGAAATGTGTCTACAGTTTGCAGTCAGCTGTATAACATGGTGGAGGCTTTGTCCTGGTGATATCTTCACTTCAGCCAGTGGTACAGCAATCAAACACAGAACACAGAAAAGTACCTCGACAGTTTGATCCACCGTCCAATATTATCTGCTGCCTGACTGGCACCTGCTTTATTTTTCAGCATGATTCCAAACACATAGTTATAGTTAGGGTTGGATCAGGTGATGCTGAATCCTCCCTTATGCTGCAACAGGTGTAGGCTGCTGGGGGATTCCCATGATGCACTGGGTGTTTCTTCCTCACTGCACTGAATCATATCTGTTATTAATCTCTGTCTCTCTTCCACAGCATGTCTTTATCCTGTCTTCCTTCTCTCACCCCAACCAATCACAGCAGATGGCCCCGCCCCTCCCTGAGCCTGGTTTTGCCTGAGGTTTCTTCCTGTTAAAAGGGAGTTTTTCCTTCCCACTGTCGCCAAAGTGCTTGCTCATAGGGGGTCATATGATTGTTGGGTTTTTCTCTGTATCTGTTATTCTCAGTGTTGGGACTAACGCGTTATTAACACTAGAAGTCCCAGGCTTTTCTAACCCTCTGTCAGCCAAGTGGAAGCTAACTTGGCTAGTCTGTTAGCATCAATTCATATGTAAATTGGGTCGTTACCTGAGAATTGTGGAAGGGAGTGGGGGTGTGTGAATGATTGCTGAGCCAAATACCTCTTTGTTTGTGTGTGGGGAGGGGGAACTGCTAAAAGCTGTGAACTTCATTTTGTGTTCGTCTTGATGCATTCTCAATCATCCAGGAAAATAAATCTCCAAAAGATTTATTGATAAAAACAGTACAAAAAAAACAAACCAAAAAAAATTTCTACAAAAACAACCGTTTGTACAGATATTTACAACTAACAATAAAAAAGTGAGTGAGTACATTTCAATCACTCACAATCCTGGCACTGCCATGGTATCTGTAGTCTGCATTTACCACATGTGTATCTGTAGCAGTGAACACATCGCACAGTGGCATGATTGTTCTTGCATTTGTGTTTGACCTGACACGTGGCTCTTTTTCCAGGGCTAGGTGTGGAGGGTTGTGTCTGAGGCAACTGTTCTTTTCTTGCCGTCTTCCCAGCCATATGAGAGTTAGCCAACTCTCTTGCAAGCTCCACCAGGAAGTCCACCCGTCTTTCCTGCGTCCCGGTGCATGCTTGATACAGCACATGTGCATTCAGTGCTGCCATGTCAATCATGTTATAGAACACGGCAACTGGCCAGCGCCGTGTTCCTCTGCGGACCGTGTACTCCCGCACCATCTGGTCCATCACATCCACGCCACACTTTGTGGTGTTGTAAAGGGTGACAGTGTTTGGCTTCCTTTTGGTGGTGTTATCAGTCTGAACCACGCTGTGCATGCTGCTAAGAATATAGACTGTCTTCTTCCGTTTGGCCGCATCGCCGTCAGCGTGGCAGCAGAGGTTGAAAACACCTAAGAAATAAGATAAATTGTTATTTCCATAGCACTTTTACACACAATGAAACACATAAACATAGAACCACAAAAGACCTGCAGCCTACCTGAGTGGTGAATTCATTGCGATCTTTGTATCTAGCGGATTGAGGAATTTCGGCGAATCTTGTTGACTGTGCCGAGGATGGTGGTTTTCCGTCTAAAGTTTTGTGCAAGTGAAAGCGATGTGAAGAAATTGTCCGTGGTAACATTTCTGCCCTTGTCTAGGAATGGTTCCATCAGCCTCATCACTACATTTTCAGACAGTCTCTCCCCACTGGGACGATTGGGGTCCTTGCCAAGATATGGGAGGACATTGCAAATGTACGTGGATTTTAGGTCATGAGCCACCCAAAACTTGATCCCAAACTTGTCAGGTTTACTTGCAATATACTGCAGGAAACAGCACCGAGTCTTTGATGGGAAGAGCTGTTCATCAACGGTGATATGTAGACCAGGGTTGTAGCACGTGATGCAGTTGGTGACAAATGATCCCCACACACTGGAAATTGCAGCGAACTTATCAGTCTTTGCTCGATCACTGCGGGTGGACCTGTCATCAAAGCGTAGGTGTTGCATGATGTCTTGGAAGCGGTTACGCGGCATAGTTCCAATGATCTGCGGGTTTCCCAGGTTTGCTGACCAGCAGTCACGTAGTGATGGAACCCTAGTAACCCCCCGCAAGATGACAATTGAAATAAATGCCATTAGTTCAGGAGGTCCATGAACCAATGAACATCCTCCGTTTGCTCTGCATGTTGAATAGTCCATTCTTGAATGCTATGAAGCATGTCAAGAGTGATGAAACACAGGAAGCTCTGAAGGCGACTCAAGATACTTTTCCTGGCCTTAGCCGTTGGCTCTCCATCTGCAGCGTACGCCTCTATTGGGGTGAAAGGGAGACAGGTCCCCACCTGCTCTTCACGCCACAATGTGCCATCTTTCGCTGTCTCAGTCCCCAAACAAGCTCTCTTTTTAGGTTGAGAAGCAGTCTCCTCATCTGCAGTGTGAACAAATTCAAATTGTGAGCAATGGGAAGGTCAACGAAATTGCAAATGCATGCATAGATACTAATTATAATTCCAGTATCTCCTCCTCTGTACCGGAATAATGTCTGAAATATCTTACTTACTACATCCACTTACTGGTTTGAAATGAAATAGGAAATGATATGCAATAAAATATCTTCCTAAATAAAAGATACAACTAGAGTTAGGGTTACTAGCTAACCCTAATCCCGCTCTGCTTTTTAGTATTTTTAACTTACTTGTTTGAAATGAAATAGGAAATAATATGAAATGAAACCTAACCTGAAGACTGATCAGACAGCTCTGAGTCCGAATCCGGCTGAAGTTCTAGGTCTTCTCCATCCGAGTCACAAGGGTTGACTTCACTGAGGATCATTTCAAGGCTTGCTGAGTGGTGAGTCTTCTCTGCATTTTCTTTCCTTGGAGAGGAGGTTCGTACACACCACAGAATTCTTCAGGGCAATGAAGCTGACTGCAGGCTTCCCCAAACTTATAAACAGTACTTTTGCATAATGACTGAAACCAGCACTACTGAATGAACAATGGGCTGTGAGGTCAGTCAATTATGATCAATTATGTGAGGTCAGTTCCTTAATCATAATTATGCCTAACCCTCCTTATTCATATTCCTTATATATTATACAATCTCACTGCACTTAGCCTAATCCTTCATTGCCCTGAAGAATTCTGTGGTGTACGAACCTCCTCTCCAAGGAAAGAAAATGCAGAGAAGACTCACCACTCAGCAAGCCTTTGAAATGATCCTCAGTGAAGTCAACCCTTGTGACTCGGATGGAGAAGACCTAGAACTTCAGCCGGATTCGGACTCAGAGCTGTCTGATCAGTCTTCAGGTTAGGTTTCATTTCATATTATTTCTATTTCATTTCAAACAAGTAAGTTAAAAATACTAAAAAGCAGAGCGGGATTAGGGTTAGCTAGTAACCCTAACTCTAGTTGTATCTTTTATTTAGGAAGATATTTTATTGCATATCATTTCCTATTTCATTTCAAACCAGTAAGTGGATGTAGTAAGTAAGATATTTCAGACATTATTCGGTACAGAGGAGGAGATACTGGAATTATAATTAGTATCTATGCATGCATTTGCAATTTGTTTGACCTTCCCATTGCTCACAATTTGAATTTGTTCACACTGCAGATGAGGAGACTGCTTCTCAACTAAAAAGAGAGCTTGTTTGGGGACTGAGACAGCGAAAGATGGCACATTGTGGCGTGAAGAGCAGGTGGGGACCTGTCTCCCTTTCACCCCAATAGAGGCGCACGCTGCAGATGGAGAGCCAACGGCTAAGGCCAGGAAAAGTATCTTGAGTCGCCTTCAGAGCTTCCTGTGTTTCATCACTCTTGACATGCTTCATAGCATTCAAGAATGGACTATTCAACATGCAGAGCAAACGGAGGATGTTCATTGGTTCATGGACCTCCCTGAACTAATGGCATTTATTTCAATTGTCATCTTGCGGGGGTTACTAGGGTTCCATCACTACGTGACTGCTGGTCAGCAAACCTGGGAAACCCGCAGATCATTGAACTATGCCGCGTAACCGCTTCCAAGACATCATGCAACACCCACGCTTTGATGACAGGTCCACCCGCAGTGATCGAGCAAAGACTGATAAGTTCGCTGCAATTTCCAGTGTGTGGGGATCATTTGTCACCAACTGCATCACGTGCTACAACCCTGGTCTACATATCACCGTTGATGAACAGCTCTTCCCATCAAAGACTCGGTGCTGTTTCCTGCAGTATATTGCAAGTAAACCTGACAAGTTTGGGATCAAGTTTTGGGTGGCTCTGCGACCTAAAAATCCACGTACATTTGCAATGTCCTCCCATATCTTGGCAAGGACCCCAATCGTCCCAGTGGGGAGAGACTGTCTGAAAATGTAGTGATGAGGCTGATGGAACCATTCCTAGACAAGGGCAGAAATGTTACCACGGACAATTTCTTCACATCGCTTTCACTTGCACAAAAACTTAGACGGAAAACCACCATCCTCGGCACAGTCAACAAGATTCGCCGGAAATTCCTCAATCCGCTAGATACAAAGATCGCAATGAATTCACCACTCAGGTAGGCTGCAGGTCTTTTGTGGTTCTATGTTTATGTGTTTCATTGTGTGTAAAAGTGCTATGGAAATAACAATTTATCTTATTTCTTAGGTGTTTTCAACCTCTGCTGCCACGCTGACGGCGCGATGCGGCCAAACGGAAGAAGACAGTCTATATTCTTAGCAGCATGCACAGCGTGGTTCAGACTGATAACACCACCAAAAGGAAGCCAAACACTGTCACCCTTTACAACACCACAAAGTGTGGCGTGGATGTGATGGACCAGATGGTGCAGGAGTACACGGTCGCAGAGGAACACGGCGCTGGCCAGTTGCCGTGTTCTATAACATGATTGACATGGCAGCACTGAATGCACATGTGCTGTATCAAGCATGCACCGGGACGCAGGAAAGACGGGTGGACTTCCTGGTGGAGCTTGCAAGAGAGTTGGCTAACTCTCATATGGCTGGGAAGAAGGCAAGAAAAGAACAGTTGCCTCAGACACAACCCTCCACACCTAGCCCTGGAAAAAGAGCCACGTGTCAGGTCAAACACAAATGCAAGAACAATCATGCCACTGTGCGATGTGTTCACTGCTACAGATACACATGTGGTAAATGCAGACTACAGATACCATGGCAGTGCCAGGATTGTGAGTGATTGAAATGTACTCACTCACTTTTTATTGTTAGTTGTAAATATGTGTACAAATGGTTGTTTTTGTTTTTGTTTTTTGTACTATTTTATCAATAAATCTCAGCAACAAAGGAAATACACTCATGTGTGTTGATTTCTCCCTAAGGCAAACTGAAATTCCTTGTGGCTCAGGAAACTAACCACTCCAAGTGGTTCACCATGGCCCCACCTTATTTACATAACAAAAGCAGCTGTTCACAGGTGATTAAGGATATTAGCTAAAAGCCTACCAGCCATTTGGCTCGACGGTGGGTTTTCTAGGTAGAAAAGCCAAATGACTAATCTCTGGGACTTCTAGTGTTAAGTAACGCGTTACAGTAACTACGTTATTATTGTGGTAACGAGCACGGTAACTAGTTATTATGCCAAAACCAGGAACGCGTTACTCGTTACTGGGATTTAGATAGACTCGTTACTCGTTACTTTGTGTGGTGGATATCGCGGAGCTTCCACAGATTCAATAACATTAGCAAGTGGTGGAGGCCAGCAGGTGGATGAAGGAAAAGGGAGGCAAGAGGAGAGACCCGAAGCGGCCGCCGGTCCGCGTGTCAGCTGAACTGAACTTCAGGTAAGAAGTTATGACCTGCAGTCTATCTGGGTCAGATATAAACCAAGTTTAGGTGGAGTTATTTTCGGTATGCTGACATTTTCGTACTGCGTGCTAGCTAGCATGACGGAGTTTCTATACAGCTGTGTGGGTGCTATGTTACTGATGTTGAACTTTATTTTGTTCATACGGTTAATTATTAGAGTTGCCAACCGTCCCGTAAAAAAAAACAGAATCGTCTGGTATTCAGAGAAAATATTACGCGTTTCGTACTGAGGTGAAAAGGAACAGTTTGTCCCGGACTTAAGCTACAATGAAAAAGACACAAAGCTGAAGCTGCACAGCTGCCTCTTCTTCTCTCATTCTCTCCCGTTTCTACTTCAATCACGAAACTGATCAATGATCAGCTGATCAGCTTTTCTCTCTTGTTTATTTATCGCCCACTTTGCGCCAGAAAGAGGAAACCAGCGGATGTCGCGTTAAACAACAGCAGCACGTTTAAGCTTGATCAGCTGTTGTTAGAATTTATTTAATATTAATTTCTAGTATCAGCTGATGTTTGCTGGAGCCACAGCTGTAAAGCTGCTGGTCATGATATCAGTTTGGTTATCTGGTGAGAGGGAAACATGCAGATGAAACCAGGAGATGTCCTTACTGAATCATCAGAGCTGAACAGGTGATGGAGAAACAGGTTTACCTTTTAGGTGACATGGATGAGTTGAAGGGAAGTTATGAGCTGTTTCTGAGAGACAAATAACACCAGGATCCTTTTCTACGTAGCTGACAGCTGGTAACTGTGCAGGGGCGGGTCTAGCAAAGTGTTGCCAGGGGGCCAGGTAGGGCATTAACAGGGAAAGGGGGGCACAAAGAAATACTTTTCTTTATTATTATGTGTGCCTATGACAAGAGGCACACATATTACTATTCGTCGGATTTATTATTCTTATTATGTGTGCCTATGCCAAGAGGCACACATATTACTATTCGTCGGATTTATTATTCTTATTGTGTGGATGCCCTAAAGGGCTTCCACACTATTGAGTTCCTGTTTCTCTTTATTCTTTATTGTGTGGATGCCTAAAGGGCTTCCACACTATTGAGTTCCTGTTTCTCTTTATTCTTTATTCCACTATTTACTAGTTGCTTCCGCACGCTTTTTTGGCACTTAACTACTGCCTCAGTTTTCAGCCGATTTTCTCCGCTCAAACTCTATACTGTTCTGCTCTTTCTGCTAATTCCTGCTATGACTTTTGGTGTTTATTACTCTTATACTTTTTAAAATATTACACTTTTTTCCTTTAATTTGTCCCATTGAAATGAATGGGAAACTTCCACAATTCTGCTAAAACTTGCTTGTCTTTGAAACTTAACTACTTTGTCATGCTTTCACCTAGAAACTCCATTCAAACTTTAAAATGTTCTCAGATTCTTGGGCTATTCCTGTCTGATTCAGCTTTTTCAGATCTTCTACCGTTTTAATCTTATCTCTCTTTAAGTTTTCAGTTGCAAAATTGTGATTTTTCAGAAAATACATGCGTTGCTATGGTTGCTATGCAATTAAGTCAGAGTGAGTGCTGGTCCGTTCTGAATTTTCTCTTCATGTCTGAACAACTTCTTGCTACTCACACAATTTCCACTCAACCCCACAAATTATACATCAAAACGTAGGTATTTTGCTGGCTTTCAGAAAATGTCACTATCTTTATTGTGAGATTTACCGTTTTTTTCGCAATGTGTGCCTCGGAGTGACACAAGGTCTGACAACTCCCCATTCAAAGTCTATGGGAGGTTTTGAAATTCAGAGCTGAAATTCTGTAACGGGAGGCATTTTCAAATCGCCATATCTCTTGAACAAAGCAAAGTTAGGACATGAGGCTTGTGCCAATATATCTTCAGACACTGCTGACACTCACAGTGGAAGCAGTTTTACAATTATCTTACCGTTGAGCAATGAATTACGTTTGTTTGAGGGGTGGAAATCTGTCCTTCTCTCAGTCTTCAAACTCTGGAAATGAAGCTGTTTCTTCTCTCGTCCATATCTCCGCGGCGGAGGTAGAACGAGCTATGAAAATCGCAGTCAAAATACACCAAAGTCCGCTGATTCACCCAGTACAAGAATTATGCTGCTAGCCCTCCTAGTTTTTGAGTTACACGACGTTTTGTAACTCCAAAAAGCGGCGTTTTTCGCCTCTCACCGCGATCTATTTTCTGACTGCCCAAGTATCTGTCTTTCAGACCGCCGCCCCTTTCCAGGTGGCGCAATCAGTAATGACACGGCTCTGCAGCTCAAAGGTCGTGGGTTCAATCCCACCTTGGTCCACGTTTTTTTTCACTACAAATTTATACACTATCACAGACCTGTAATTTATATTGCTAATCTATTACAATTCTGCAAAGTTTTATGATTTTAGCAGCTTTTCTAATATGGACCTCAGATTCTTGTTAACGCTCCATGGCAGAAACAAGTACACAGCCTGATGAAGCAGACTGAGGCAGTACCTCTGATTGGTGAATTTGAGCAGAACCAGGTTGTTCTTTCATTTCATTTCTTTATTTATTTCACACATGGTTCAACAGTGTTTCTTTTTCTACATACAGAACCTTCAGAAATTCTGTTCATTCTTCACCCCTTTTAGCAGAATTGTGAGTTTCGTCACCCCTTTTCAACACAAATCCCGGCTTTTCAGGTGTTTTCAGCAGAAATCTGTTTTTAGCAGAAATTCTTCTGTTTCACCTGTTTTCAGTGCAACTTTCTACTTCTTTACCTGTTTTCAGTAGAAATTCTGCTGATTCACCTATTTTAAGCAGAATTTTCAGCCTTTCACCTCTTATCAGTACAAGTCTCAGTATCTTCTGGTCATTTCAGAAGAAACTTTTCACCTCTTTTCAGTACAAATTTCTTTACCCCTTTTAAGCAGAATCTTTGCCTTTTCACGCTTTTCAGCAAAAATTCTGCTTATTCAGCTCTTTTCAGCAGATTTTTTCAGTTTCTTTACTGCCATACAATTTTTAGCAGCTTTTCATCTTTTCAGTCATTTTCAGCAGACAGGTTCAGCGTTAAGGCATCCACACAGCATTTTCGCAGGAAATGCAGATTTTTCTAGTTCCACTATTTACTAGTTGCTTCCGTACGTTTTTTGGCACTTAACTACTGCCTCAGTTTTCAGCCCGATTTTCTCCGTTCAAACTCTATACTGTTCTGCTCTTTCTGCTAATTCCTGCTATGACTTTTGGTGTTTATTACTCTTATACTTTTTAAAATATTACACTTTTTCCTTTAATTTGTCCCATTGAAATGAATGGAAACTTCCACAATTCTGCTAAAACTTGCTTGTCTTTGAAACTTAACTACTTTGTCATGCTTTCACCTAGAAACTCCATTCAAACTTTAAAATGTTCTCAGATTCTTGGGCTATTCCTGTCTGATTCAGCTTTTTCAGATCTTCTACCGTTTTAATCTTATCTCTCTTTAAGTTTTCAGTTGCAAAATTGTGATTTTCAGAAAATACATGCGTTGCTATGGTTGCTATGCAATTAAGTCAGAGTGAGTGCTGGTCCGTTCTGAATTTTCTCTTCATGTCTGAACAACTTCTTGCTACTCACACAATTTCCACTCAACCCCCACAAATTATACATCAAAACGTAGGTATTTTTGCTGGCTTTCAGAAAATGTCACTATCTTTATTGTGAGATTTACCGTTTTTTCGCAATGTGCCTCGGAGTGACACAAGGTCTGACAACTCCCCATTCAAAGTCTATGGGGAGGTTTTGAAATTCAGAGCTGAAATTCTGTAACGGAGGCATTTTCAAATCGCCATATCTCTTGAACAAAGCAAAGTTAGGACATGAGGCTTGTGCCAATATATCTTCAGACACTGCTGACACTCACAGTGGAAGCAGTTTTTACAATTATCTTACCGTTGAGCAATGAATTACGTTTGTTTGAGGGTGGAAATCTGTCCTTCTCTCAGTCTTCAAACTCTGAAATGAAGCTGTTTCTTCTCTCGTCATATCTCCGCGGCGGAGGTAGAACGAGCTATGAAAATCGCAGTCAAAATACACCAAAGTCCGCTGATTCACCCAGTACAAGAATTATGCTGCTAGCCCTCCTAGTTTTTGAGTTACACGACGTTTTGTAACTCCAAAAAGCGGCGTTTTCGCCTCTCACCGCGATCTATTTTCTGACTGCCCAAGTATCTGTCTTTCAGACCGCCGCCCCTTTCCAGGTGGCGCAATCAGTAATGACACGGCTCTGCAGCTCAAAGGTCGTGGGTTCAATCCCACCTTGGTCCACGTTTTTTTTTTTTCACTACAAATTTATACACTATCACAGACCTGTAATTTATATTGCTAATCTATTACAATTCTGCAAAGTTTTATGATTTTAGCAGCTTTTCTAATATGGACCTCAGATTCTTGTTAACGCTCCATGGCAGAAACAAGTACACAGCCTGATGAAGCAGACTGAGGCAGTACCTCTGATTGGTGAATTTGAGCAGAACCAGGTTGTTCTTTCATTTCATTTCTTTATTTATTTCACACATGGTTCAACAGTGTTTCTTTTCTACATACAGAACCTTCAGAAATTCTGTTCATTCTTCACCCCTTTTAGCAGAATTGTGAGTTTTCACCCCTTTTTCAACACAAATCCCGGCTTTTTCAGGTGTTTTCAGCAGAAATCTGTTTTTAGCAGAAATTCTTCTGTTTCACCTGTTTTCAGTGCAACTTTCTACTTCTTTACCTGTTTTCAGTAGAAATTCTGCTGATTCACCTATTTTAAGCAGAATTTTCAGCCTTTCACCTCTTATCAGTACAAGTCTCAGTATCTTCTGGTCATTTCAGAAGAAACTTTTCACCTCTTTTCAGTACAAATTTCTTTACCCCTTTTAAGCAGAATCTTTGCCTTTTCACCGCTTTTCAGCAAAAATTCTGCTTATTCAGCTCTTTTCAGCAGATTTTTTCAGTTTCTTTACTGCCATACAATTTTTAGCAGCTTTTCATCTTTTCAGTCATTTTCAGCAGACAGGTTCAGCGTTAAGGCATCCACACAGCATTTTCGCAGGAAATGCAGATTTTTCTAGTTATTATTATTCTCCATCTTCCGCCTAAATTTCGCACGTATCACGCCCGCAGTTTTGAGACAAGCTTCATATATGTTACCTCATTTTGTGCGGCCGGATCTGGAATGGTGTGCTATGACTTTTGGTGTTTATGAATTTTATAGTTTTTAAATATTAATATTTTAGTGAAAATTTTCCCGCGCTCCTCTGCCAAACAGTTTTGACATTAGGATTACATATGTTAGATCATTTTGTGCGGCTGGAGCTGGACTATTATGTTGTGACTTTTGGTGTTTATGACTTTTATAGTTTTTAAATATTAATATTTTAGTACAAATTTAGGCCAATTCATCTTTTGGCGCCAAATAAACAGACTTCATTTGTGGTGTCTTGGCTCTCTCTAGTGGTATACCTGGAGTAGTACAGCCGAAAAGATTTATCCTTGTGTTGAAAACTCCATATCCCACAATTCATAGCACCTCTACAGATTGAACAATGGCGGCCACCACTTCGCTTTTATATGTCTTTTATTCGTGTTTCTAGGTCACAAAATAAACTTTTAAGATATTTTCAGGCGAGAATGTAGGTGTGTAAACTTCAAATATCTGCTTGTTTTATCAAGACATCCCATATTTAGCGACAGTGCTCTGACGACGTCGGTCCTGCCTGACAGCTAGCCCGGCTACCTAGCTAGCTGCCGCACTTGGCTGCAAATGGATAGCGAGGGACTCTCTCTGTCGTTTCAATCGTGGATCAGGGAAAGCGAAGGCAGGAGCGTGAGGTGAACTGAATTTCAGGTAAGAAGTTATGACCTGCACTCTATTTGGGTCAGATATAAACCGAGTTTAGGTGTAGTTTGTTTTCATTGTGCTGACTTTTTACAATCGTACTGCGTGCTAGCTAGCACGACGGAGTTTGTATACAGCTGTGTGGCGCTAAGTTACTGACGTTGAACTTTATTTTATTCATAAGGGTTAGTTCGTAGAGTTGCCGTACAAACGGAATCGTGCCACATTCAGAGAAAATATTACGATTTATTCTGTCGTTACGAAGCCTCCCTGTCATTCTCTGCCTGTTGCAACTTCAATCATGAAACTGATCAATGATCGGCTTTTCGCTCTTGTTTGTTTATCGCGCTAAACAACAGCTGCGTTTAAGCTTGATCAGCTGTTGTTAGAATTCATTTGCTTTTAATTTCTAGTATCAGCTGATGTTTGCTGGAGTCACAGCTGTAAAAACGGCTGTTCCAAACCAGATGTCCTTACTGAATCATCAGAGGTGAACAGGTGATGGAGAAACAGGTTTACCCTTTAGGTGACATGAATGAGTTGAAGGAAGTTATGAACCGTTTCTGAGAGACAAATACAGGGAGTGCAGAATTATTAGGCAAGTTGTATTTTTGAGGAATAATTTTATTATTGAACAACAACCATGTTCTCAATGAACCCAAAAACTCATTAATATCAAAGCTGAAAGTTTTTGGAAGTAGTTTTTAGTTTTAGCTATTTTAGGGGGATATATGTGTGCAGGTGACTATTACTGTGCATAATTATTAGGCAACTTAACAAAAACAAATATATACCCATTTCAATTATTTATTTTACCAGTGAAACCAATATAACATCTCCACATTCACAAATATACATTTCTGACATTCAAAAACAAAACCAAAACAAATCAGCGACCAATATAGCCACCTTTCTTTGCAAGGACACTCAAAAGCCTGCCATCCATGGATTCTGTCAGTGTTTTGATCTGTTCACCATCAACATTGCGTGCAGCAGCAACCACAGCCTCCTAGACACTGTTCAGAGAGGTGTATTGTTTTCCTCCTTGTAAATCTCACATTTGATGATGGACCACAGGTTCTCAATGGGTTCAGATCAGGTGAACAAGGAGGCCATGTCATTAGTTTTTCTTCTTTTATACCCTTTCTTGCCAGCCACGCTGTGGAGTACTTGGACGCGTGTGATGGAGCATTGTCCTGCATGAAAATCATGTTTTTCTTGAAGGATGCAGACTTCTTCCTGTACCACTGCTTGAAGAAGGTGTCTTCCAGAAACTGGCAGTAGGACTGGGAGTTGAGCTTGACTCCATCCTCAACCCGAAAAAGGCCCCACAAGCTCATCTTTGATGATACCGCCCAAACCAGTACTCCACCTCCACCTTGCTGGCGTCTGAGTCGGACTGGAGCTCTCTGCCCTTTACCAATCCAGCCACGGGCCCATCCATCTGGCCCATCAAGACTCACTCTCATTTCATCAGTCCATAAAACCTTAGAAAAATCAGTCTTGAGATATTTCTTGGCCCAGTCTTGACGTTTCAGCTTGTGTGTCTTGTTCAGTGGTGGTGGTCTTTCAGCCTTTCTTACCTTGGCCATGTCTCTGAGTATTGCACACCTTGTGCTTTTGGGCACTCCAGTGATGTTGCAGCTCTGAAATATGGCCAAACTGGTGGCAAGTGGCATCTTGGCAGCTGCACGCTTGACTTTTCTCAGTTCATGGGCAGTTATTTTGCGCCTTGGTTTTTCCACACGCTTCTTGCGACCCTGTTGACTATTTTGAATGAAACGCTTGATTGTTCGATGATCACGCTCAGAAGCTTTGCAATTTTAAGACTGCTGCATCCCTCTGCAAGATATCTCACTATTTTTGACTTTTCTGAGCCTGTCAAGTCCTTCTTTTGACCCATTTTGCCAAAGGAAAGGAGGTTGCCTAATAATTATGCACACCTGATATAGGGTGTTGATGTCATTAGACCACACCCTTCTCATTACAGAGATGCACATCACCTAATATGCTTAATTGGTAGTAGGCTTTCGAGCCTATACAGCTTGGAGTAA
Organism: Oreochromis aureus; assembly: GCF_013358895.1. Classification (NCBI taxonomy): domain Eukaryota; kingdom Metazoa; phylum Chordata; class Actinopteri; order Cichliformes; family Cichlidae; genus Oreochromis; species Oreochromis aureus. The sequence goes on from NC_052943.1 coordinate 36,342,745, forward strand.
GACAACATGCATGAAGAGGATGATGTGGACAAAATACTCATTTGCCTAATAATTCTGCACTCCCTGTAAACACCAAGCTCCTTTTTTTGTGTAGCTGACAGCTGGTAACTGTGCAGGGGCGGATCTAGCAAAGCTTTTGCCAGGGGCCAGGTAGGGCATTAACAGAGAAAGGTGGACATAAAATATACTTTTCTTTCTTACTCTCATATAAAATATTTAGCTTTTATTAAATACTTATCTGAATCTTACAACCAAAGTTTGTATAATAATACACAAGATTGGCTGTAGACCATTGTTCATCATTCAGAACACTGTGTAAAAATAACAAAAACAAAAAGTGAATGCATGTGTGAAAAGTGGTCCATAATGTAATGCTTCAAAGCGTGTTCATGCAAACATTGTCGGGTCTGCCGTGGTACAATGGGACTTCTGCTCATGAACCTGTGTGCACAGCGTCTGCAAATCGGGCGCTGTACTGAAGTAACTTCATCTTTACACAAAACTGTAAGCTGTCATCTGTGAAGCGTGAGCGGTGTTTGTTTTACCATAGTTCATGGTGGAGAATGGCTGCTCTTCTGAGTTTTGCTCTCTGTAGCCGTATGAATGGCAACTACAGTGATTAGCAGCGGCATAGGCACACATAAAATTTCTTCTGAAATTTTCGCTTTCTATTAGATTTATTATTATTATTATTATTATTATTCTCCATCTTCCGCCTAAATTCGGCACATATCACGCCCCCGCAGTTTTGAGACAAGCTTCATATATGTTACCTCATTTTGTGCGGCCGGATCTGGAATGGTGTGCTATGACTTTTGGTGTTTATGAATTTTATAGTTTTTAAAATATTAATATTTTAGTGAAAATTTTCCGCCGCTCCTCTGCCAAACAGTTTTGACATTAGGATTACATATGTTAGATCATTTTGTGCGGCTGGAGCTGGACTATTATGTTGTGACTTTTGGTGTTTATGACTTTTATAGTTTTTAAATATTAATATTTTAGTACAAATTTAGGCCAATTCATCTTTTGGCGCCAAATAAACAGACTTCATTTGTGGTGTCTTGGCTCTCTCTAGTGGTATACCTGGAGTAGTACAGCCGAAAAGATTTATCCTTGTGTTGAAAACTCCATATCCCACAATTCATAGCACGCCTCTACAGAGTGAACAATGGCGCCACCACTTCGTTTTATATGTCTTTTATTCATGTTTCTAGGTCACAAAATAAACTTTTAAGATATTTTCAGGCGAGAATGTAGGTGTGTAAACTTCAAATATCTGCTTGTTTTATCAAGACATCCCATATTTAGCGACAGTGCTCTGACGACGTTGGTCCTGCCTGACAGCTAGCCGGCTACCTAGCTAGCTGCCGCACTTGGCTGCAAATGGATAGCGAGGGACTCTCTCTGTCGTTTCACCTCCCGGTCTCGCAAATGCTCGCACAGAATCGGAGTTACAGCTGGATGTGGAAAAAATAACTGAGTTGTTTGGTGGTGCTATAACGCGGAGCTACAACAGTGGGCAGCTATCCACGGTGTATGACAGAAAGGACATGCCGCGACCGCCGATCGACTGGTGTTTGCTAACGCGGAGGTCAATCGTGGATCAGGGAAAGCGAAGGCAGGAGCGTGAGGTGAACTGAATTTCAGGTAAGAAGTTATGACCTGCACTCTATTTGGGTCAGATATAAACCGAGTTTAGGTGTAGTTTATTTAGCAGCAGTTCTCTTATGTGTTGCTGATAGTCGGCTAGCTAGCTAGTGCCGCTAGCATAGTTAGCTAGCACCGCTAGCGACCCTTCGTGAAAAGCACCCAGGCTTGGCTTATATTGAGGCGGGTGAAACTCGTGTCAGCACCCGGTCGTCGCCGACAGTATGTGTTTTAGCTGGACTTATTTTTCGTTTATATGGACCGATGATTTATTTATTTATTCATTTTAGTAATGGTATAAACAGTGAAAGGTGGTGGATTGGCCAGATGTAAACTTCAAATATCTGCTCGTGTTACCAAGACATCCCATATTAGCTCTGATGTTTTCGGTGCCTGCAAAGAGCTAGACAGGTAGCTAGCTAACCCGAGCTGGCTGTCTTTTGACTCAGGGTCATAGCTGGACTTATTTTTCGTTTTTATGAGCCGATGAGGGTTTTTTTTTTAGTAACGGTACAAACAGTGAAAGGCGGTGGATTGTCCAGATGCTGGTCGATGTGGAAAAATAACTGAGTTGTTTGGTGAGTCGCTGACGCGGAGCTACAACCGAGGGCAGCTATCCACCGTGTGTGTCAGAAAGAACATGCGGGAACGAGGCGGCGAGGGCGACCGCCGATCGACCGGTGGTAGATCGTGGATCAGGGAAACCGAAGGCAGGAGAAGCAGGCGGCTGCCGGTCGGAGCGTGAGGTGAACTGAATTTCAGGTAAGAAGTTATGACCTGCACTCTATTTGGGTCAGATATAAACCGAGTTTAGGTGTAGTTTATTTTTGTTGTGCTGACTTTTTACAATCAGTTATAATAACTCGTACTGCGTGGTAGCTAGCACGATGGAGTTTATGACAGCCTCCCCTGTCATTCTCTCGCCTGTTCAAACTTCAGTCATGAAACTGATCAATGATCGGCTTTTCTCTCTTGTTTGTTTATCGCGCTAAACAACAGCAGCACGTTTAAGCTTGATCAGCTGTTGTTAGAATTCATTTGATTTTAATTTCTAGTATCAGCTGATGTTTGCTGGAGCCACAGCTGTAGAAGCGGCTGGTCGAAACCAGGAGATGACCTTACTGAATCATCAGAGCTGAACTGGTGATGGAGAAACAGGTTTACCTTTTTTAGGTGACATGAATGAGTTGAAGGAAGTTATGAACTGTTTCTGAGAGAAATAAACACCAAGCTCCTTTTTTTATTTAGCTGACAGCTGGTAACTGTGCAGGGGCGGATCTAGCAAAGCTTTTGCCAGGGGGCCAGGTAGGGCATTAACAGAGAAAGGTGGACACAAAGATATACTTTTCTTTCTTACTCTCATACAGGAGTGCAGAATTATTAGGCAAGTTGTATTTTTGAGGAATAATTTTATTATTGAACAACAACCATGTTCTCAATGAACCCAAAAACACATTAATATCAAAGCTGAATGTTTTCGGAAGTAGTTTTAGTTTGTGTTTAGTTTTAGCTATTTTAGGGGATATCTGTGTGTGCAGGTGACTATTACTGTGCATAATTATTAGGCAACTTAACAAAAAACAAATATATACCCATTTCAATTATTTATTTTACCAGTGAAACCAATATAACATCTCCACATTCACAAATATACATTTCTGACATTCAAAAACAAAACAAAAACAAATCAGCGACCAATATAGCCACCTTTCTTTGCAAGGACACTCAAAAGCCTGCCATCCATGGATTCTGTCAGTGTTTTGATCTGTTCACCATCAACATTGCGTGCAGCAGCAACCACAGCCTCCCATACACTGTTCAGAGAGGTGTACTGTTTTCCCTCCTTGTAAATCTCACATTTGATGATGGACCACAGGTTCTCAATGGGGTTCAGATCAGGTGAACAAGGAGGCCATGTCATTAGTTTTTCTCTTTTTAAACCCTTTCTTGCCAGCCACGCTGTGGAGTACTTGGACGCGTGTGATGGAGCATTGTCCTGCATGAAAATCATGTTTTTCTTGAAGGATGCAGACTTTTTCCTGTACCACTGCTTGAAGAAGGTGTCTTCCAGAAACTTGCAGTAGGACTGGGAGTTGAGCTTGACGCCATCCTCAACCCAAAAAGGCCCCACAAGCTCACCTTTGATGATACCAGCCCAAACCAGTACTCCACCTCCACCTTGCTGGCGTCTGAGTGGGACTGGAGCTCTCTGCCCTTACCAATCCAGCCACGGGCCCATCCATCTGGCCCATCAAGACTCACTCTCATTTCATCAGTCCATAAAACCTTAGAAAAATCAGTCTTGAGATATTTCTTGGCCCAGTCTTGACGTTTCAGCTTGTGTGTCTTGTTCAGTGGTGGTCGTCTTTCAGCCTTTCTTACCTTGGCCATGTCTCTGAGTATTGCACACCTTGTGCTTTTGGGCACTCCAGTGATGTTGCAGCTCTGAAATATGGCCAAACTGGTGGCAAGTGGCATCTTGGCAGCTGCACGCTTGACTTTTCTCAGTTCATGGGCAGTTATTTTGCGCCTTGGTTTTTCCACACGCTTCTTGCGACCCTGTTGACTATTTTGAATGAAACGCTTGATTGTTCGATGATCACGCTTCAGAAGCTTTGCAATTTTAAGACTGCTGCATGCCTCTGCAAGATATCTCACTATTTTTGACTTTTCTGAGCCTGTCAAGTCCTTCTTTGACCCATTTTGCCAAAGGAAAGGAAGTTGCCTAATAATTATGCACACCTGATATAGGGTGTTGATGTCATTAGACCATACCCCTTCTCATTACAGAGATGCACATCACCTAATATGCTTAATTGGTAGTAGGCTTTCGAGCCTATACAGCTTGGAGTAAGACAACATGCATGAAGAGGATGATGTGGACAAAATACTCATTTGCCTAATAATTCTGCACTCCCTGTATAAAATATTTAGCTTTTATTAAATAGTTATCTGAATCTTACAACCAAAGTTTGTATAATAATACACAAGATTGGCTGTAGACCATTGTTCATCATTCAGAACACTATGTAAAAATAACAAAAACAAAAAGTGAATGCGAAAGTGCATACATATTTATTTTATGTGTTTGATGTGTGTCGGGCGTGGTCTGCAGTGCCGCTGCAGGGGAGGTGGACCCACGGGTGTAAAGTCTGTGCTCTCTTGGCTGTTTTTGGTGTGTGTTGGGCTATGAGTTGAAAAGCTACGGCTGCCTGTGTGGGTACACCAACCATGTGTGAAAAGTGGTCCATAACGTAATGCTTCAAAGCATGTTCATGCAAACATTGTTGGGTCTGCCGTGGTACAATGGGACTTCTGCTCATGAACCTGTGTGCACAGCGCCTGCAAATCGGGGCTGTACAAAGTCACTTCATCTTTACCCAAAACTGTAAGCTGTCATCTGTGAGGCGAGCGGTGTTTGTTTTATCATAATTCATGGTGGAGAATGGCTGCTCTGCTGAGTTTTGCTCTCTGTAGCCGTAAGAATGGCAAACTACACAGATTAGCAGCGGCATAGGCACACATAAAATTTCTTCAGAAATTTTCGCTTTCTAGTTCTCATTTAAAATGTCTCGCTTTTAAAAAAAAAATTATCTGAGTCTTACAACAAACGATTGATAGATTGATACATATATACCATCAGAACAGTGTACATCACTGTCACAACAGTGTTTATTTTCATTCAAAGGCTTTATGATTTTCCTATAATGGTGGGCGGTCTCTAGTCAAAATGCCGGGGACGATTTTTTTGTCCCAGTCCAGCTCTGTATGCAGCTCATCTGCAGTCTGGTGTTACCTACATCTTCCTATTCAGAAGGCAGAATTTCCAAGTTCTGAGTACAATCAAAAGCACCACGACTGCAGTTTTTGTGTTGGATGTAAAAGCAGGCTAGAATCATGGCGGCGGTCAACGACGGTCCAGGCGTGGGATTTCTCTCGTGGAAATGTGCACATTATTTTTTCCTTTCTGTTGGTAGGTGGCACAGTGCACTTGTGGCAAGTAAGCAAGCTAGAAGACTGACAATCTTGCTGGGTATCCAGTTACGGAAGCAACACATTAACAAGAGAATTCTGAGTAAAACCAAAGTTACTTTCCTAGTAACTAGTTACTTTGAAAGTAACGAGTAACTTGAAGTAACTGAGTTACTTTTTTAGAGAAGTAACTAGTAATGTAACTAAGTTACTAATTTAAAGTAACTTACCCAACACTGGTTATTCTAGGGTCTACCTTACAATATAAAGCGCCTTGAGGTGACTGTTGCTGTGATTTGGCGCTATACAAATCAAATTGGAACTTAAAAATAAATAGGACTTAAACCTTTAATTTTTTTAGTAATTGAATAATCTATAGATTATAATTTAAGATCTTTTCCTTACCTTACTGAATTGAATTAACTAGAGATGGACCGATCCGATATTACGTATCAGTATCGGTCCGATACTGACCTAAATTACTGGATCGGATATCGAGAGAAATAAAAATGTAATCCGATCCGTTAAATATCAAAAAAAACACCTCACAAAACTTGCGACACCGCGTAACTCCGCTCATAACCGTAGCACGTCGGAGCAGTGTGCATCATGTGATAGAGCGGCTGTGTGTATTTGTAGCCTTGCTACTAAACCAGCATTTCATCTCCGAGGAAGTTATCCCAGAGAGAAGTTAAAGCAAGTGTGTAAGTTCATCTCTGAATGTTTGTAAAGCGTTCCCATGTTAAGCTTAACAACCTATATATGGAGCGACTGCTCTCTCTCTCCCTCACCTTCCTGCAGCTACTTCAATCATGAAACTGATCAATGATCAGCTGATCGGCTTTTCTGTCGTGAGTCCGTCTCTCTTCTTTGTTTTTGGCCCACTTTGCACCAGAAAGAGGAAACCAGCGGCTGAACAACAGCAGCACGTTTAACTTTGATAAGCTGTCGTTAGAATTTAGTTAATATTACTTTCTACACCAGGATCCTTTTCACGTAGCTGAGGCTGGTAACTGTGCAGGGGCGGATCTAGCAAAGTTTAGCCAGGGGGCCGATAGGGCATGAACAGGGAAAAGGGGCACAAAGACATACTTTTCTTTCTTATTCTCATTTAAAATGTCGAGCTTTTAATAAATAATTATCTGAATCTTACACCCAAAGTTTTAATCTGATGTAAAATGTATAGAAGTCCATTACTGTATATAGTAACTGTTAAGTCTAATATACCCTAGTAAGCTATAGTACTTTTTGCTTTGGGAAGGTACCATCTGTGAATTCTGCAATTCTGTTGAAGAAAGATGTTGAATCTATTTAATTATTCTTGAAAAATAATTTATTTCTGTGCATTTTTTTTCACCCTGCATCAAATTAAAGTTGATTACATCAATTAAGGATCATGAGGTGGAGGGTGGGGGGGTGGTTCCCTATTTTCTTTTGCTGGGAGTTTGCAACCCTATTAGTTAGGTTGCTTAATATTTCTGCTAAGTACTCTTTAAAATACCAGAATAGGGAGGATGGAGCAGGTTTAAGTTTATTAGATTGATCAGTGTTGCTGAACTATGAAATATTTTGGGTGCAGTGTATTTTTTACATACAGGTATAACAGAATAGCTTTAGTGTTGTTGTTTATTTAAACTTGAGTATGAACTTATACAAAATGCAGCAAGATATTAAAAAGCAGTTTTATTGATTAAAAACACACTATATCGGATTCATATCGGTATCGGCAGATATCCAAATTTATGATATCGGTATCGGACATAAAAAGTGGTATCGTGCCATCTCTAGAATTAACTGGACACAATGCCAATCCAGTAAAAGTATAGACAGTATAGACTGTTTTACCTAGACAGTAAAACAGTTAGTGGAACACAATCTGTGGTGGACCCTCAGAGCCTGGACCTCTTCATTACTGAAGCAGTGTGACAGAGAACAGAAGAAAACAAAACATCCAAAAAGAGCTTTGAAGGTCCTCTGAGAAGGCCTGAAGAAACATTTCTGAAGACGAGACAAAGAAATTAGAAGAAAGCTAATTAAGAGGCTTCAGGCTGTATCGAAGAATAAAGGTACTCATACCAAATATTGATAGAACTGTACAAACTCTATTAGCCTTAAATACTATATTTCATTGCATGTTTGTATTTTTGAATACATTGCTGCACCTACCTCTCATACTCCTTGTAACACTTTTAACAGTGAACCCTCATTTCTAAGGGGAGGTTGCCTTCCGTCTGTCACCAAGTACTTGCTCATAGGGGGTCATCTGATTGTTGGAGTTTTACATTATTGTAGAGTCTCTACCTTACAATAGAATAGAATAGGCCTTTATTGTCATTGTACATGTACAATGAAATTATGGGTGCTCCATGCCAACTTTGCAGGAGCAAAAAATATATATGTATAAATATAGTAAAGACATCAATCAATAAATAGAAAACAGAAGCAACATATACAGTCTAGGGTTAGGGTACAAATCAACTGAGAGCAAAGTGCTTGGAAGTGCAAACAAAGACTTGGTCCGAATAGAGTCCATGTGTGAGTGGCCTGAGTGATGAGGGTTACTCAGGCCATGGCTCAGATTGGTGAGGTGGGTGGGCAGAGGTGGGGTGTTAACAGTTCACATGGCCCAGGGAAGACGCTGTTGGTCTGGAGCTGTTGGACCTGACTGACCTGAGGCACCGACCAGAGGGCAGCGGGTCAAACAGGTGGTGGGCAGGGTGTGAGGGGTCACCTGTGTTTTCTGAGACGGGAGGATCTGATGATGGCTACCAGGGGTGACAGAGGGCAAGCCAACAATTTTTTGGGCAGTGTTATTTATGCTCCGCCTGCCTTCCAGTTCAGTAGTGGCCCCCTGAATACCAAACACCAGACAGTAGGAGAGCACTGAGGAGTGGTAGAAGCAGCATTTTCTGGTCCAGGTTATTCTTCTTCAGGACATGGAGCGGTGCAGGCGCTGCTGGGCGATGGTGTTGTGGGTCCAGGTGAGATCAGCCGGGATGTGAGTGCCCAGAAACCTGAAGGAGGACACATTTTCCATCTATATTTAGAGGCAACAGGACCTGTCTGTGCCTCCTGAAGTCCATTATCAAGCACCCTGAGGTGACTGTGATTTGGTATTATATATAAATAAAGTAATATTTGAATGTTTTCTCTGTACTATAGTTCATGATAAATCTGAGGTGCAGGAAAAACTTGAAATATGTGCTAATAATGTGCTGGAATATTGTTTTATACTAACATATTGTTACTAGACTTGTAGTCAAGACCGCCTAATCCGAGACCAAGACAAGACCAAGTCGAGACAAAAAAGTCTTTAAACTGCAGCCAGATGCTGCTTCGTTTACAGGCGTCAGGCATATTTACGTGTTTTTGCTTTCCCACAGCCCTCCTCACCGCTGTCTACTGTCTCACTCACTTACTGAGAGGACAGACGCACGCTCCACTTGACTGTCGCGTCTCTCACCCTCTGTTTTTCACATAATGATATTACCCTATATCCTCGCTTGTGATTGGCCACAATATGGAGGGATTGGAGCAAAGCTGAGCCACTGTGTGAGAGCTGAGCAGCCAAAGGAAATTAAGTGAGGGTAGAAATGACTGAAAGATTATTAGGCTCTGTTTTGAGTGTTGTTCAATAAAGAATGACTTCATATAGGAAAAAAAAAAAAATATATATATATATATATATATCTATCTATCTATCTATCTATCTATCTATCTATCTATCTATATATGCAGGACATCTTAAACTAGTTTTTAATTAAGCAGCAAGGTAGAACAAAGTCGGGGCTGTATCAAGACACAGGGACTAAACCCCAGTTCAACCAGACCCAGAACTGATCCTGAATTAAAACAGGACTACAACAGTTCAAAATCAGGACTACTTAGGACTTAACCAAAACAGAACCAGAATCAAAACTAGATGATAGTAGCACTAAAAATCATCATAGACCTGCACTACACTTATTTTTTAATTCTACCAAAGTACACTATTTAGATTCAGAAAAGTTTATATAACTATTTAGCCTTGTTGTGCAAACAAGCCTGCAAAACTTAATAAATATAGAATTTGAAAAGTAACAAATGGTATCTAAAAAGATACACTAGGTACTAGATACATGTTCTGATGAGTTTTGGCAAACAACCATTTGACTAACATGTGTGTCTCACCTGCTCTTGTTCCTCTCTGTGTTCCTCTCTCTCCCCCCTTTGTTCCTCGCTCTCTCCCTCTCGCACTGCATGCTGGGAGTTTGATGGTGGTGAGTTTGGTGTGTCTAAGTGAGAGTGTGTGATTTTTTCACTGAATGCTTTTTTCCCTCTTTTCTTGCTGTGTTTATTGTTTGATTGTTTCATAGCTGTTTGTGGTTGTGTAGTTTGTATTTCCGTTTGACAGGATGGCGTCCAGTGGGACGCTGTCCCTGTCTTTGAAGCATGGAGTCAGGGTGGTGCAGCAGCCGAGCAACATTGTCGAGCAAGTGTTGTTGGCTGTAGGTGAGTGGGTGGGGCATGGAAACATTTCAGTATGCTTCACGTATGAATAAAGCGGTTGTCATATTCTTGAAAGAGCAGGGGTTTATCAATCAGCTTATAGAGAGTGGCCTGTATTTGAATGATGAATTTATGCAGGTTTCTCCCTCGCAGTGCCCTCCACTCGGATCGCTGTCTCGGGTGCCTCTGTTTATTCCCAATGCGGCTTTGAAGCAAGAACTGAAGCGCTTTGGGAGATTTGCCAGTGGCTTCCGGACAGTGAGTCTGGGCTTTAAGGACACCAAGTTGAAGCATGTTCATTCCTTCGGAGGCAAGTGTTCATGTTTTTAGACTCCCCACACAGACACTGGATGTCTCCTTCCGTGTCAAACATGAAGAAGGGTTCTACATGGTGTATGCTAGTTCCGGGAACATGAAATGTTTTGAGTGTTGAGATGTGGGTCATAAGAAAATAATGTGTCCTCACAGACAGCTTGCAGCGGGACCTGCTGTGGCTGATAGTGGGGAGGGATTAGCGGGCAGCAGGCGCTAAACTTGGCTGCGCCTCCGGCGCGGGTGAGACAGTTGTTGCCCCGGCTGAGGCTGTGCCTCTAGTGCGGGACGAAGCTGCTCTTGTCCCGGCTGAGGCTGTGTCTATAATGCGGGGCAAAGCCGCTGTTGACCCGGCTGGAGCTGTGCCTCCAGCTGGTGGTGAAACTGCCCTATCTAAAGAGGACGCTGTGCCTTGGGTGCGAGGTGAGGTCGGCGTTTCTCCCACGGACGCCTGCGGCTTTGGTGTGGAGTGAGGTGAGTGATTGCATGACTACAACCAAGCCGAAAGAGAGGGTGGAAGCTGGACCTGCGGTCAGTACGTCGCAGAATGGGGATGAAATAGTCTTATGCTGCATTAAAACAAAAACCCTACCAACCACAACCTGGGACTACCTCAAGTAGACTAGTATACTACTTTCCAGGGAACACTGTTGGAACACTTTATTTTATTATATGTTAGGTCTTGTCTATCCTGTTACCCATTTAATATTACCTTATTGTTAGGGCTGTTTTTGTTGTGCATCTGCACTTTATTGTTGTCAGTGTCACGCATGGGACAGTGTGAAACGTAATTTCAATTCCTTTGTATGGCAAGTACATTTGAAGAAATTGACAAATAAAGTTTTCTATTTCTATCTAAATGGGGAGCTCTGAGTTGGGTGTAGAGTGTGTTGTTGCCTCGGGGAAGGAGGGTGGAGGAGCAGCAGTGCAGGACGCCTGCTGGTTGTTATGGTAACGACGCAAATGTTATGGAGTGTGATTCTGACTGATAATGTTTCTGTTGCAGACAGTGTGTCTCAAAATGCAGATTTGTATTCTTTGGAGGAAATTGTTGCTTTTCTGGATGACACCTTTGGTAAAAGGTGAATGTTAGGAATATTTCCCTGATGTTGAGAAATTCATTCGGTGAGCTATGACTCTTCAGAAAGTTGTGGGATTGGACTTATTGGATGGTAAAAGCGTTATCGTCTGAAGAAACATGTTACTGGTCTGAGGAAACAGTTGAAGCGTCTGAATCGATAGAGGACATGAAGTTTTCACAATAAAACGTCATGATCATACAACACTGGGTGTTTCATCTCTGCTGGGTTTTTCTGTTTGCTTTCTTGATGGCTTCCTCTTATGTGCAGGGGTTGAGGGTGGCCTCCTTGAATGTGAATGGGTGCAGGGATACAAATAAAAGAGCCTTATTAGCTGAGGTGATCAAACAGAAACACATACTGACAGTTTAAATGAGATAGACTGGGATCTGTGGTGGGGGGCAGAAGTTTCTTAGCCATGGGACAAATTTTAGCGCAGGAGTTGCTATGTTATTTTCTCCTTCTCTAAATGCGAATATTTCCTTTAGCATAGAGATGGTAAAGGGCAGGGTCCTTTGGTGAAGCCTGAAATTGAAGGTTTTATTTTTACTTTTTGTTAATGTCTATGCACCAACCTTAGGGTCTGAGCGTGAGATTTTGTTTAAAACATTAAAAGAAAAATTAAGTGGTGCTGCTCAAGGGACTGTGTCGTGTTGGGTGGGGACTGGAATTGTTGTCTTGAGTTTACTTTGGATAGGACTGGGGCGAGCCGCATCTTCAGTCATTTTCTGCTTTATCAGATGTCCCACGGAACAATAATTTGGTTGATGCGTGGAGGCTGAAGCATCCCTCATCCAGGCAGTATACCTGGGTGAAAGTGACTGAAGGCAGGATTAGTGCAGCGAGATTAGACAGGTTTTATTTGTCTGTTTCATTTACTGCTCGAATTATTAACTGTCAGTGTTTTCCGTTGTTTTTACAGATCATCACTTTCTATCTACCACCAGCAAATCCAAATCTTTTTGGCGGTTTAATATAAAATTATTGCATGATCGGATATTCTGTGACAATTTTAGGTTCTTTTTGGGATTACTGGAGATCAAGGAAGGGTGATTTTGATTCCCTTACTCAATGGTGGGAGGTAGGAAAGGCCCAAATTCGTGTGTGTTTTGTCAGCAATATAGTTTTCTTCTGACAGCCAATATCATGAGAACTGTGCAGGACCTTGAAAAGAGATCACACGTATGGAGGATGTCTCTGGTTCACAGTTAGGTCAGCAGAATAATGACTGTATACATTCTAAAAGGCAAGAGCTTAACCATTTTTTACATGAGAGAGCTATAGGAGCTTTGGTTCGAGCACGTGTCACCAGGCTCCAGGACATGGATGCTCCAACCACATTTTTCTTTAATTTGGGGAAATCTGTGGTTCATGAGAAAGCAAATGGTGTGTCTTCAGCTTTCAGATGGAAAGGTGACCACAGATCCGCTGAGATGAGAAGGCATGCAGTGGCCTTTACACGGACTTGTTTAGTGCGGATAGCTGTGATGTGGACTCTGCTTCGAGCTTCCTCAGCTGAGCCCAGGGGATCGGGGACGTTTAAACGGGGATATAACCTTGGATGAGCTGTCAGCGGCAGTGTCTCAGATGGCTTCAGGCAAAGCTCCAGGAATAGATGGTTTACCATCAGACTTTTAAGCACTTCTGGAGTCTTCTGGGTCGGGACCTATTGGACGTGTTTAAGGAATGTTTTATAGAAGGGATACTTCCAGCTTCCTGCAGGCGTGCAGTTAACTCTCTTATACCAAAGAAGGGGATTTAACCTTCTTAAAATTGGAGACCAGTGGCCCTTTTATGTGCAGACTACAAGATTCTTTCCAGGGTTTTATCGAACAGACTGAAAATGGTCATTGAACTGCTGATTGGTGTAGATCAATCTTACTGTATTCGGATACTCTATGATTGATAATTTGTTTTAATGAGAGATGTGTTTGATATTTGTAAAGTGTACAATGCTAAAGTTGGCGCTGTTTCTATTGATCAGAGAAGGCATTTGACCGCGCGTGGACCATGATTTTCTTTTTTCCACCTTGAAGACCTTTGGTGTTGGGCGGGGTTTCTGACTTGGGTGAAGCTGTTGTATAGCAATGCTTACTGTGTTGTGAAGGTGGGAGGAGGGTTGAGTTGTCCTGTGCCGGTTCGGAGAGGGATTAGACAAGGTTTCCCTATCTCTGGACAGCTCTATAGCATTGCTGTTGAGCCTTTTCTCTGTAGACTGAGAAGCAAGTTGAGGGTTTCTCTTTGCCAGATATGGTTCAGAGCCCTCCTGTCGTTGTGTCGGCATATGCTGATGATGTTAATGTTTTATTACGGATCAAAAGGATGTGCAGGAATTGCAGGACTGTCTGGTTTTGTATGGAAACGCTTCTTCAGCTAGGGTTAATTGGGGTAAGAGTGAGGCCTGTTTGGTGGGGCAGTGGAATTTGTTGAGTATTCCCAAGCTTCCTGGGAACCTTTGCTGGGGTCAAGGGGCATTAAAACCTTTGGGGTTTACTTGGGGAGTGATGACTTTGTGAAGCAGAACTGGGAGGGAGTGCGGGAAAAGGTGGAGGCTAAGCTGTCTAAATGGAACCGGTTGCTCCCTACCTGTCTCACAGGGGTAGAGTTCTAGTAGCTAACAATCTAGTTGCCTCATCTTTATGGCACAGATTACTTGTTTTAGTGCCACCACCGGTCTTCTGGAAGAGGTGCAGCGGCTTCTGGTGAAGTTTGTCTGGTTGGGACAGCATTGGCTTCGTGTGGCAGCCCTGTATCTTCCTGTGGTGGAGGGGACAAGGCCTAATAGGTGTTTTGTCCAGAACAGCAACCTTTAGACTACAGAGCGGCACAGAGGCTGCTGTATGGCTGTGGTCACAGCTGGATGGCTTCGCTCAATTGCTGCTTAGGAGAGCGGGCCGGCTTGGATTGGATAAACACCTCTTTCTTCTGAAGTTGGATCAAGTGGATCTGTCTGGACTTGTGCCATTTTACAGCTCGGTGGTTAATGCCCGTGGACGCTGAAGGTCGCATGTACTCCTGAGCCCAGACCTGGGATGTGGCTTTTCGATGAACCACTGTTTTTTAATGAATTTTTCCCAGCACTGTATTTTCTTCTGTTACAATAAGGACCAAGTTTGTGGAGGCTGGCGTTGTCAAACTGGGTCATCTTACAAGGATGTCTATGGGTGCACTTGGTGGTGTCACAGGCATTAAGTCCTACAGAGTGCTGGAGAGAATTATGGAGGAAATTTGGCAATCCCTGTCGCCATCACTGAGAGACTTTGCTGGAGATCGTGTCCTAGCTGATCAATGGGCTGATGACAGCGAATATGTTTTCCTTCATTGATGGTCAGTCCTGCCTTTAAGGAGCAGCCTGAGGGGGATTGGCATGCTTCTCTCCCTGGGGACACCGGTGCTGGATAGTTTCAGCTCTTGTGGCAAGAAGCAGCTTTATTTATGCTGTGTTAAGGTGCTGAATTTCCGCTCTCTGGTTGGAATCAGGGAGTCAAAATGGACAGAGTTTTTTGCTTCAGATTCTACCCCTAAGGGCAGGTGGAGGGTCCTGTATAAGCCTCCTGTTGAAAAACGGATGGCTGACCTCAAGTGGAGGATTGTACATGGAGCAATAGCCATGAACAGACACAGAGCCCACCTGGACCCAAGCACTGGGAGGGTTGTCCTTTTTGTTCAGAAAGGGAGACGCTGGAGCACTTAGTGGTCTGTTGTCCATGGCTAGTAGGTTTATTTTCTTTGTTGCAGGAGTGGGTGGAATCTCTGGGGAGACTTTCTCTGTACCTTTGTTCGTCTTTGGCCCTCAGTATTCAGTGCAGAAAAGACGGACCTTGGTTCTGATTAATTTTTGTTTGGCACAGCTAAGCTGGCAATATGGAAGACTAGGAAGAACCAGATGCTAGGTCAGGGTTGGACTGATGTTGTGCAAAGTTCAAAGGGCCTGTTGGCATCCCGTCTGAGAATAGAGCATGCTTTTTACTCTCTGACGAATAGTCTGGACTCCTTTGAAACTGTGTGGGGGATTGGACGGGTTTTGTGTTCAGTAGGAGCAGATGGGACACTTGTTCTTAACTTTTAAGTGTGTGTGCTGGGTACCTTAGTTAACGCAAGTTAGTGTACAATAA